>NC_044056.1:15093302-15100802 GCF_902167405.1 Gadus morhua | reverse complement strand
TCTTTCTATTATACAGTTGGCACATGTTCTCCAAATATGAACGATTAAATTAAATTCAAATTTACAAATATTGAAATCATCGGTATGATTAAGAGTTTCATTTATTATTAAAACACAAATTAAAAAATAATGATAGAGTCTATTAGAACACATACTGTATAGTCTACTACAAGAATACACTACTACAAGGAATTCTTAAAAGGGATTAAGGGTGTATATCGGTAAAGCAGTGTCGCCCCTCTCAATCATGATAATTGAAGTGCGAGTGAAGGGGGGCAGCTGGGTGTGTGTGTGTGTGTGTTTGTGCACGTGTGTGTGCATGTCTACATATGTGCATGTGTGTGTATGTGTGTGCGTGTGTACGTGTGCGTGCATGTATGTGTGCGTCCATGCGTACGTACGGGCATGTGTGCATGCGGTCGTGCATGCATTTTTGTGTGTGTGTGTGTGTTTGTCTTTATGTATGTGTGTGTTACATCTGTGTAGGTGGAGACTGATGGGACCCCCAGATTCACATGGGGGATCTCGGCCCCCTTGTCTTAACACAGAGGCTACACCACAGTTACACAGCACCTGCGCCTCTAGTCAGTTCAGCCCTCTGACGGAGCAGAGAAACCGAGAGGAAATTCAATCACCCAGTCTGAGGCTGGAGGGGGGAAGTGGGGGGGCAACTCTTTCTGAGATTACTCGCAAAGAAACTTAATAGCTAAGAGCATTAAACGCCGGTTGTTGCTAGCTCCACTGCCAATAGTAAATAAATGATTTTGGCAGTGTGTACAGACAGCGAAATCAATAGCAAGGGTGTTTTTATTTTTTTGCTGTGGTGTTGGGTCTCTGTATTCATGTAAACATGGGAAGTGGTTTCTCCTCTCACACTTCGGAGCAGCATTACCTGCTCGTCACCCGAGGCCTGGCCCACGACCACAGCAGAGGACGAAGAAGAAGAAGATGATTGAGGAGGAGGAGGAGGAGAAGAAGAAGAAGAAGAAAAAATGATAAGACAAAAGAGGAGTAGAAGAAGTAGAAGAAGAAGAAGAAGGTGGAGGAGGAGGAGGAGGAGGAGGAGGAGGAGGAGGAGGAGGTGAAGAAGAAGAAGAGGTCATGTGAACTCAGCGTTAGTTCAAACATCGACTGCTGGAGTTGATCCTTCACCACATCACAGTTATAACAGCATGTATGCTAATATATCCCTCTCGGCCGGCCTGCGGTAGGACCCAGCCTACAAGAACTCAATTGATCCGGAGACCTCTGTTTTGATAACCCTCACGTCCTCCCTGCTAAATCGTTGTTTACGTTCAACCCCGGGGCAGCCAGATGATATCATGTTGGGATTTTATGTGGTTGTTCAAGCAAGGCATTGCGTCTCCTGGTTTCCGTCCCCCTATTGTCCCCACTTACTCCGTTTACAGAACTGGAAGGTGCTGGGGGGTTGGGGGGGGGGGGGGGGCATTGGCAGGAGGGGGGCTAGCGCCCAGCCATAGTGACCCGGTGAAAAGGCAGTGCAGATGTAATTTGTCCTCAATGGCTGTTTGGGAAGAGTAATTGTGGTGACATTGGCGGGTCGATAGTATGGATTTTTTGTTTGGAGTGCCCTGTGTGTGTGGTGCTAAGGGGAGGCCAGGAAATATAACACTGCTGCTCAAATACAATAAAAATGGATTGAGGGTGTGGTGGTTGTTTGCAGAGCTGGTAGCTATCGTTTGGCTGTGGATGTCATACTGTAGGGTGCTTTGGTTATCAAATACACCCTGTCGTTCTGCCCTATTAACACCCGTTGTTTGAGCTCTGAAAAAGGCTTTGGGGTGGCTGGGACAAACAAGCATCAACACACGTTTCAATGACTCACATGTAGGACAAAATACAAGGAGGAAATTCCGGAGAATCAGGGAAAATCGTAAGAATCATGAGGTAAATCGAGATCTAGAGATATCATATGTTGATATGTATATTGGGATATCTTCGATTGATTAAGATAATACCCTATATGGATATAAACTATAATTCATTAATTAAAAAATGAAAGAATGAAGCCAATATTGACATTGACCGACTTCGGCTATTGTCTAACAAAAGCCCTAACCCCAGCACCAACATGTTTATGTATGTATATATTCATAGACTGCCGTGCTGGGAGATAGAGACACAGCACTCACTGTCAGTCACACACACGACATCATCTTCACGCCGCGTGGTGCGTTGTCGGTGCGTGTTGACCAGCGTTAGAGGACGGGCCGCCACTGACCCCGTTCATGTCCTGTAATCATACAATAGCAGCAGGAGGCTGAAGGGGCCCTGAGGGGCTTGGGGGGGCTTGGGGGGGGGGGGGGGGGGGGGGGGGGCGACTGGACGGAGGCTGTGGTGTCCCAGTCAACTCTAACAGGATCAGGCAATGGTGTGTGAGCACCAGGGTCCTTTGTCCACGCTAAGAAAAGCTAATGGGGGGGAAGAGCAGGGGTTATGACACACTGGAGGGACGCACAGACAGTGCGTGTCTGACGGGACCGGTGAGAGCTGGTCACGCACACGCATAAAGGCCAACACACATGCGTTTGTTTATACATGCACGCGCACACACATACGCACACAAACACAGGCATATGCAAACACACACACACACGCATCTGCATAATCATCCACACGCACACACACACACACACAATCACACACACACATGCACACGCACACGCACACACACACACACACACACACACACACACACACACACACACACACACACACACACACACACACACAAAGGCATATGCATAATCTCGCACACACCCACATATAGAATCACACTTGCAGAGAAGCATGCGCGTCGCAGAGTGAAAGATGCAGCCGCATGCTCACTGCCTGGATGTTTTGCATATTTTGCTCGTAGACCCATCCTCTCTGGAGCCATTCGCCCTGGTTTTTAATAAACATACTTTCCTCTATTAGCGCGTGAGCTTTTAGATGTTTTTATTGTTCAGCTGATTGATGGTAACTTGTGGGTTTACCTGGGCTGACCTACGCTACCAACTTGTTGTGTTTTTCATTCTGTCTGCAGTGCGGTGGAGCAAAGCACACACACACACACACACACACACACTCACAGGTACCACACACACACGTACGCAGTGACACACTTTTTGTTGCCGCCATCTGCTCGCCACCGCAGCGATAATGAAGTGTACAGCACAGCTTAGTGTAATGCCTCTCAGTGAGCCAGGGAGGGCTAGCGTGGCCAACCACAGCCAACCACAGAACAACCACAGCCAACCACAGCCAACCACGGCCCGCCCCCAGCCCGGCCGAGCCCCGGCCCTGGCCGCTGTCAGCCCCGTTCAGATCCCATCAACGCCGCCTTCCCTCCAAAGCGGTGCTCTTTGGGCGGAGAAACCCTCAGCAGTGTCCCAGGGAACCGCGTTCTGACACCCGGCCACGCCGCTGACGTGACCGAGCCGGACACCTGACGTGGGGGAGAAGGTCACGGGGCGGGGCAGCCTCAGACCGGCATGAGAGAGAGGAGTAGGGGGGTGGGGGGTGGGGGGTGGGGGGGGGGGGTGTGATGTGCCGGATGGACTCGCAACGGACGCCTCCCGACGGTGCTGATGGACACATGGCTGGAGCGTGGCCTTCTGGGAACGGTGGGAGAGGTGGGCGCCACGCCGGGAGCTGTCCCTTCCTCTTCCCCCTCCAGGGTCGCTGACGGGGCGGGGGTCTGGCGCCGGCCGCAGACCACCGGAGCCGTGGCCCCCGTCGTCGCCATCGCCTCCATCGGGGGTCCGTAAGCCGGTCTGAAGGCGGTAAAGCGTGTGACGGATGTTCCTGTCCAGATCGAACGGCATCAAAGTGTACCGAGAGCTGCCTCATACTCTCCAAAGAATCATTCTTAATGAAAGCAAGCTATTAGTAAGGCCTGGGCAAGTTGGAGTTTTTTAATGGTTGGCTTCTGCGGCGGAGATGCAGTCCTGGAGAAAGAGAGAGGGTGAGAGAGTAAAAGAGAGCGCGAGAGAGAGTGTGGTTGTGTGTCCCGGGGGCCCCATTAGAGGTAGTTCTGAGGGCCCGTGACATCTGACTGGATCAGTGTTCTTCAGACTGAAGCTCTGCTCTTATCCAGTCTTCCAGTGGAGTCAATAAACACATCACCGACGCACAAACACACACATGCACCCATGTGTGTGAGCGCACGCACACACGCAAACATACAGTCATAGACTGACGGACACACACACACACACACACACACACACACACACACACACACACACACACACACACACACACACACACACACACACACACAAACACAAACAGTAAGTGGGCCTCTAGGGTACACCCCATTTAGTTCACATAGAGCGGGTTTGATTTCTTTCTTCTTGAAGATTAACAACCTACTTAACACATTAGTGAGCGGCCGGGGGCATTTCTTATATGGACTTTAATCAGAACTTTAATGCATTGGGGAGAAAAGAAGAACAATCATTTATACTTTTTATTCCTGGTTCTATTTTTTCTTTATGGCTCGGCGCACGCCATGCAGATATGTATATCTTAGGACACCATGAATGTCATCACATTTCCACGCTGTGTACTTGAACACGGCCCCCCCCCCGAATGGGTGCCGGCTCTGATGCGCCCGCAACCCCCCTCCGTCGCCGCCGTGGTAGCAGGCACCAACCAGAGCGAAACTTTGAAAGTCAAGCGGTCTTTTATCCCTTCCTGCTCTGACCTTTCTGCTAGGCTGCCCTGTATTCACCGGCTGTCAGTGTGAGTTTGTCAGGAGCCATCCGTCTCTGTCCACTCCGCCCCCCCTTCTCCAAATCCCTGCCGACCCATTAGCTGGCAGGATCCAGGGATCTGTGGCACCGCCGGCCCTATGGGGGTCTCCACAACCCCCCCCACCCTCTCCCCGGTCCCATATCGCCATATCCCCATCCCCCCCCTGTTCGCTTCTCCCTCGCTCCCAAGCTGGTGTTCAGGTAGCACGCATCTCAACCAGGTACAAATCTCTGGAGAGTTTAGCGCGGGGACCCAGCCGTCGCTACATATAGTTATATAAATACATATATATATATAAATATCTAAACACCTAGCATGTAGCGAAGGAGTAGAAGAAAAGCATCAACGTAGCACTCCTGTCTGCCGAGTAGCCCCAGGGAGTAGCAGAGAGGCTGATAGCTGCCAGAGGGTACGGGAGAGAGCTGGGGGCTAGGGGGGAGGGCTGGGGGCTAGGGGGGGGAGCAGGGGGCTATGGGGGAGAGCTGGGGGCTAGGGGAGGGCTGGGGGCTAGGGGGGAGGGCTGGGGGCTATGGGGAGGGCTGGGGGCTAAGGGGGGAGAGCTGGGGGCTAGGGGGAGGGCTGGGGGCTATGGGGGAGGGCTGGGGGCTAGGGGGGAGAGCAGGGGGCTAGGGGGGAGAGCTGGGGGCTATGGGGAGGGCTGGGGGCTATGGGGAGGGCTGGGAGCTAGGGGTGAGAGCTGGGGGCTATGGGGGAGAGCTGGGGGCTATGGGGAGGGCTGGGGGCTATGGGGGGAGAGCTAGTGTGCGGCTTCAGGGAAACAGTCTTGGCCCTCCTCTCCCCTCACTCATCTGTAGCGCGGTGCCTTCACACCGGAGCTGCTCCCTGCACTGTTCAGGGACCACAGGAACACAAATTGACAAAACACGAAGATGAACAGAAATGGAGGCCGCGGCCGTGCTTCTGCAGGAGGCACGCGTCGCGCCTGACACACTGAGCATTCTCTGGTTGTGCATCTGGTTGCGCGCTGCCCACTGGATTATGCAAAGGTCTCCTTATGGTCACTTCCACTAAGAACGGGAAGTCTAGAGCGTACAAAAAGATGAGACACATTGAGGCGGAGTTTGTGTGTGTGTGTGGAAGGGGGTGTTGTACGTACGTGAATGCATGTGGTGATTAGTGAGGTCCCCCCTTCACTGTAAAGCGTCTTTGAGCGTCTAGAAAAGCGGTATAAATTCAATCCATTATTATGTGTGTGTGTGTGTGGGTGGGTGCGCGTGTGTGTGTGTGTGTGTGTGTGTGTGTGTGTGTGTGTGTGTGTGTGTGTGTGTGTGTGTGTGTGTGTGTGTGTGTGTGCGTGTGTGTTTCTATGTGTGTGTGTGTGTGTCTCTGTGTGTGCGTGCGTTTGATAGTTGATAGTACAGGGGGACAGAAAGAGAGAAAGTAAGTGCAAGCTTTTATTAAATAAAAAACACGAAGCGGGAATTGGACCAATGGGAGTGGGGGGGTGTGGATTGGCAGGGGAGTGGAAAGGTAGAGGGAGAGAGGGACGACGAAGAGGAGGGGGAGGAGGAGGAGGAGGAGGAGGAGGAGGAGGAGGAGGAGGAGGAGGTGGGGGTGTTGGTAACATGTGATTAATGGACGGATGGTACTGAGGAGGTTGAGTCAGACGAGGAGAGAGCAGAGAGTGACAGTAATAAAGTGGGTCTGCCTCCCATGCATCTCCCTCAGCCCATCTCCAGCCTGACTGCTATAGGGCGCCGCACACTCTGGCTAATGCTGCCGCGCGCTGCGTGCAGCCGCAGAATGGAGCCACACACTGCTTTTGGGGCTGTTACACCACAACACCACACACAACCCCCGCAATGAACACACAGACTCGGAGAAACACACACACACACACACACACCTTCGTAGGGCCCACCATTGTTGGCAACGACCCCCACTCCACCTCAACCCCCCCCCCCCCCCCCCCCCCCCCGCCCCTCCCACCGGCTCAATCATTCATCAGAGATGATGGCTGTCTGAAGGATCAACACTACCTCATCGCGTTTTATGGCTTCTAAATCACGCTGTGCACCCGTCTCGGCTTGTCTTACAAACCATTGTCAGCGTTGCTTTCACAGCGGACCAACATGGCGGATCTATTCCGCAGTTCACACACACACACACGCACATTGACACAGATACACACAAACACGCACAAACACTGCCCGTCCTAGCTGGAATGTTGATCGTGTTTTGTTCCATTATGCGTGTTGGCTTGCCGTTTTTGTATCGTTTGTTTGTTGGTTGGTGTGCTTAAAATCAGAAATGCAGGAACCTTCACAAGTGGTTTGGTAGACTTTGTCATGAAGCGTGTGTGGTCGTGTGTGGTTGTGTGTGTTGTTATATGTGGTTGTGTGTGTGTGTGTGTGTGTGTGTGTGTGTGTGTGTGGTTGTGTGGTTATGTGTGTATGTGCGGTTGTGTGTGTGGTTGTGTGCTGGTGTGAGTGTGTGGTTGTGTGTGTGTGTGTGTGTGTGTGTGTGTGGTTGTGTGGTTGAGTGTGTGTGTGTGTTGCGGGCTCACTGACCTTCCCCCCGGCTGTGGTAATGAGATGCGCGCCGGCCCCCCCAGCGGCCTCATTAACCTGTACTGAGCTGTTTCACGTCGCCGCCTTTTACGCTGAGCCCTACGAGGTGGGCACCTTAAACCACGTCCTCGTATCAGAGGCTTATACGAGCGGCTGTTAGCCGGCCGCTCATAACACGCTACCTTCACCCAGTCGTCCTGTAATT
>NC_044056.1:15080802-15088302 GCF_902167405.1 Gadus morhua | reverse complement strand
CTTCCTAGACACACACTCGTCATCGCACGAGATGTTGTCACGCTCATTGTTTGTGTAAAGTGATGTCTCTCCAATCACCGTCAAACAAACAGACGGATGTTCCACCACACAAACACACACACACACACACACACACACACACACACACACACAGACATACACACACACACACACACACACACACACACATACACACACTAAGACACACACAAACACATACACTGTGACACTCTTATCTGACTCCACCTCTGATTCCTCAAATTGCTCCATCTCACTTCAAATTTTCCCAAGTCGTTACAACTTTTACCTCTGACATCTTTTAAGAGGACCCACAGGGTGAAAGGGGCCCATCTTTGGGGGTGGGGGCTGGGCGGTGGTGCGGCAGGGTTGGGGTAGTGTTGGAGGGATGTGAGTCTGAAGAAGTCTGTCTGGAGAGACGGAAGCACTGATGCACATGGTAGAGGCAGCAGTGATTCAAGCTAATGGGGTGGCCCTCAGACTACGTTAAGGGGGCGTCCATCTTTGTTTTTTTGTTTTTTCATGTTGTTGTTTTTGTTTTTGACCAATGGATGCCTCCAGGCCTGAACTCTTTCCACCCCTACATGCTTCTACTGGAATTCTGTGAGAAGTAGGAGGAGGAGAGTAGGATGGGCGGGGAGGGGAGGGGGGGGAGAGACTTGAATGGAAACCTTGAGTTCAGTTCGGTATGAGAGTGTGTCAGTGCAGCTCTGTCAACAGCCCTAATGGCGTCTTAAAAGAGGGGAGACCATGTGAACACATAAACACCTCCTAAAGCATCAGCAAGAAAGGGGAAGCAATCACAAATCCAATGTTTGCACAGCTACATTAGAGCTCGGCAGGGCCACAAACAGCAGCTAATAACGGCGGTGTTCCTAAGACTTGGTCTGGTCGTTTTCTACTGCAATCTTTGCTAACTGGACTTGAGTCTACGTTCTCTTGGAAATGGATAAAGATTGCGTTTAAAAAGGACGTGACCTTTGTGTCATCTGTGCCAGTGAAGTAGCACCAACGTTAATCTGCCTTGGAAATACTCGTCGGAGGGGGGGATAGAGAAACATGGCAGTTGTACGCTGTTAGCCTCACGCCACGCTAGGATACGCTATCCATGCAAAAGGTGGCTACTCCATTAGCGCTGTCTCCAGCCGTTATAATGGAGCCAATGAGGTTCCCTTTTTGGCAGGCCTATTACCGAGTACCAAACCTCTTCACCCACCAGCCCCACCCCTCCCCCCAAATATCTCTTCTCATTACCTGATGGACCCGTTAGCGGGGGTATTCGTTACCAAAAAGCTACCGCGGCGGCTGTGGTGCATGCGGCTTCCCGCAGAGCACCACTCTGGGATAGATTTCCCATTTCAGATCAGAGTAGAGTCAGCTTCGATTGGAGCAGACATCCGAGGAGTTCTCCGGGGCAAACCAGCTGTGACTGGGCTGATGGGTAGCTGTCACTGTGCTGTGACGTGATGTAATATGAAATGATATTGAACAACGCTGGTTTGGCACTAAATTGTTAGCAGGGCTTCTGGTCTGACAGCAGTCAGTTTATGGCTTTAATCCCAAGGTCTTTTAAACCCTTGCTTGACATAAATTGAGTTTGGCTTCTTGAGAGGAGTGGGTAAGGGGAGGGGGGGGGGGGGGGGGGGGCTGGGAGGGGGGAAGGAAGGGGTCGGCGGGGGGGGGTTGCTTGGTTGCGGAGAAAACACTTTCTGTTTTGCTCTCTGTCTTTTTGCTGTTTTTTCAACTGTGAAGTGTTTTTGTCCGTAGAAATCAGGGAAGTCACCTTTTTCCACAGCATTGGGAAACGGAATTTAGACTTGGGGACATGTTATTCATAAACCTCTCTTATTACATGACCAAACCACAACTCCACCAATTGCATCATGCAGAAGGGCTTGCTTGCCTATATCCCACATAGGTGGGACATCGGTCAGGCCTTAAATTAAGAATTGAAGGCAGCCCTGGAGGGTCATCTCCTCCCATTGTTGGGGGGGCACATTGACATGAGCTTGGTGATCTGTGATAAATCTGCTACGTAAAGCTCCACCGAAACCCTTCCGAACACAGGTCTGACGGAGCCGTTACCATGACGGATGTCCCGACTGACAGCGAAAGATAAGACTCATCCCTCACCCCGCCTGAGCCTATTCCTCAGCAATAATGTTCATAATGGAGTGCTCGCAGGTCGTTATTGTGTGAATAATTTAAATAGTGATTTAGGTTATTGGGAGCCGGGGTCGCGGCCACCTGACCGGATCCATGAGACGGAGCTCGTTGGAGGCTGGGGGAGACGTCTGACTCTTTCACACGGGAGAGTTGTTTTTTTTCCTTCTTTTGTCTTGAGCGGAGAGACAGCAAGGTCAGAGATGACCGAGAGGCAACGACTTTCTGCCTCTTAATTGGATGTTCCGGAGACATCTGTTTTTAAAGTGAAACTGCAACTCTGGAACATTAATTCTGTTTGTAATGAATGACTGACATCAAAGCAGGCCACCAAGAGGAAAGCATGTGCGGGTACGTGTGCGTAAGTGTATGTGTGTGTGTGTGTGTGTGTGTGTGTGTGTGTGTGTGTGTGTGTGTGTGTGTGTGTGTTTGTGTGTTTGTGTGTGTGTGTGTGTGTTTGCATCCTCTTTTATACGTGTGTGTGTGTGTGTGTGTGTGTGTGTGTGTGTGTGTGTGTGTGTGTGTGTGTGTGTGTGTGTGTGCGCGCACGCGCGGGTGCGTGTGTGTGTGTATGTGGTTGGATGTTTGCATTTGTGGGTATGTGTGTTCAACACAGTGATTCTTTTCCATCTGTTTGGCAGAGCATTATGCTCCAACTCTGGCACTATCTTCAGGCACTAGCCAGAATGGGGAGGGACTCATTACGGCCTAATGTTGATTAGAGAAGGAAAATATATGTATTTTAGCGAGCAAAACTTTAAACACATGTAACATTAGGCATTCATTAACATTAAACCATTGATATCATGGAGTGAGAAGAAACATAATCTGTGTAGCAACACTCAGTGAATAATCATATTATGGTCCAAAAAATTTAGTAAGAACAGTGTTACTATCAGTGTTAATTCTGAGGCCCTTTAACAAAAACAACGGTTCAACATCGACATAAACACAAACACATACACCCACCCGCATGCCAAATTAAATGTGGATTCCTCCCGAGTTACTGACTACCTTCCAAAGAGACCGTGCGGCATCTGGAGTGACAGGCTGCCGTCAGCGTGCTAAGATGCTAATATGAATTGTGATCACTCTGTCCTCTGGCAGTGGGATACATTGCCGTGCGTCTCCGCACATGGCAGAGTCAAAGGGCCAGCACTAAAGCTCTGGCGAATGGACTTGGCAAGGGAGTTAGCCGCCGGATTCTTGCCGACACCTCTTTCCTAAGTGGCAGCACTGTGCTTTAAAATGTAGTACATAAATACCGGGAGCCCAGCCATCAGATATCCAGGACAAGTGATGAGAGCGAATCCTGAAGCTTGAACTCTTTTTGTCCTTCAATCTCCCGTGGGCCAGGGGAATCAGAATGAGTGGGGAGTGTGGGATGTGGTATGAGAGGATGGCAGGAAATATGAGGAAAGTAATGTAATTAAAGGTGCTGTTGGTCAGATTTAAGAGCTATTATATGAGATTAGTTTGTTAAAAGTGGCAAAGCCTTGCAAATGCTATTGTGAGGGTAATTTGCTGTGAGGATACTTGTTTTGTGTTGTCCTCGCCTGCCTCTGTATTAGACAATTTAGAATTTAGACCAGTGACCAATGTGCCCTGACCAATCGGGCACATCTTCTGTGATTGGTTCAGTGACTCCATCTTGGCTGTCAATCACAGTTGCGTGAAATGCCATACTTCTCAATAGAGGATAAACATAAGGAGGGAGCAGAGAATGAGTTTTTTCGTATGTTGGATTCAAAATCTCTCTCCCTTCGGCTTGTTCTTCTCTCACTCTTTAAAAGTCTCAAATCTCACCCACTGCACCTTTAAGCAAAATCTAAATTTCGAGGTTGATCATTTACAAGCAATATTATGAAAATTATTCAGCAAGCAATATACCAATAAAAGGTCAAAGTGCATTGGTTCCTTTATAGATAATAACACATTAAAAAGGACATCACTTATTGGGCACCTGTCTGGTCAAAAATCAACGTGAATAAAAATTATATAATTTGAGGTGAACAAACCAGTATGTTTTTTTGTTTCTTACTACCACCTGTCAACATCTTTTTATAAATATATTGGTTAAATCACTGTGGTTACAAACTGGACACTGTGTTTGCTGCACGCAAACGATAAGGCTATTTGGAAAGTGTCAAATAGAAGTCTTAAAAATAAACATTAACGCCCAATAACAACCATAACAACATTTTCCAAAGACAATGCTTTCCCCCGAAAACTCCCCTAAGCGTGTTATTACGATGACGGCACGACAAAAAAATAAATACATCGGGCCAACTTAACACTTAAAGTCAGGCCCAAATGTTTGAGATAATGTTCGCCCTCCCACCAACATCACCACCGCCACCCCCGCCACCCCCCCCCCTCCCAACCCTCTCTCTCCCCCACAGCCCAAGAGCCTCCTCCTGGCTCAGGGAGGACGGATGATACTGTCTGCTGGCTCTCCTTCTCCCCCGCCAGCCTGACACCTCGACACGGCGAGAAGGATGTTCCTGTCTCTCTCGTCACGTCACAGACGTCCCCGGCTAAGATCCCTCCTGTCCAACACTTTGTGATGCCTCTCTTTTAAAAAGCTGCTCGTCCATCATAAACATGACTCGTCCACACCCCCCCTGTCCCCCGTCACCCCCCTCCCCCCCCCCTGTCGCCCGTCCCCTCTCTTCTATGCTGCCAACCTCCGGAACAGGGTATAAGAGAAGAGGAAGAGAGGAGGAGGAGGAGGAGGAGGTGGAGGAGGAATCAGCCCTCTCTTTAAACACAAGCTGACAGGACTAAGCAGAAGGACGTGACAGAGGATCGGGTGACGTGAGAAGACGTGGCAATTTCCATAACAAGGTAACACCTCACTTATTAGTCACGCGGTGGATGGACAAAATGGGCTCGCCAAACTTTTTCTGCAACTATTTAGAAGGATTTTATATGTCGGCAAAGTGTGAATTATTTCTATTGCTATAATTATTTGTAGTGCTGCTTTTCTCCTGAAGTGTACTCAAAAAAGGTAAATGAGTAGAGGCAGTTGAGAACCTCAGAGTATATTAAACAGTTCCTAAATTTCCCGGCCCATCCTAAATATTCTGAGCAAATGGCCGAAATTAATCTCCCACCTTGACTCCATATAAATGTAATTCTGTCAATATAAGAGATATAAATAGATTGGGTGTAGCCATTCATAATCTACCTGAATATTTAAAAGGGCTCTTTAGGGCTATGAGAAAGGAGGGAAGCAGAAGAGAGAGAGAGAGAGAGAGAGAGAGAGAGAGAGAGAGAGAGAGAGAGAGAGAGAGAGAGAGAGAGAGAGAGAGAGAGAGAGAGAGAGAGAGAGAGAGAGAGAGAGTTTCAGTGAGCGGAGAGCAAGACTTGATCAATTGTCTGTGTGCTGCCTCCACAATCAGATGGGTGCTAATTGAAATTCTGTGAATCCATCTCCTACACCAGGAGGATGAGCCTTGTTAGACGAGAGTGACTTATCATTATAATTTACAAAGGGAATATAACATGTATATCATCTACTTTCTTCTCCACTTCTAATCTGTCTGGACAATGATTGAGAATGTGTCGGTTATTGGCTGTCAAGAGAGGAACACTGATAAATGTTAAGGAGACCTTTTCAACAGCCCGACCAATCAGTCTGTGAATGTTAATATTTTTTAATAAAGACGTGCTCCTAAAAACTGCCCGCTGATAAGGGGAATAAAGGGCTAAATACCCCGCGGAGGAAGGAGCCCCATTTGTTACAGTGTCCACTTCAACTAATTGCTTTGAAAAGGCCCCCCAAAAAAACAACTTGTTTGAAATGGAGGATGTCAAAGAGGGTGTCACCGGGACCACGAGGCCCTGCAGGTGAACGGGTGGTCGTATTTTAATGCTGCTTTCACCGAGGTCCCGTCACATGTCCAGCCCTCCCTCTCTCTCCCTCTCTCTCTCTCTCTGAGCCTTTCTATTTTCAGGGTGAAGCTAATGAATTGGGATCTGAGAAAAGGTTTCTCTGCAGGCTTACTATGAGAAATGATAAGAGATTATTTTAGAATGAAGATCAATGACAACGTCCGAAACCGGTATGAGTAGTGGGAGGGGGAGGTGGAGGAGCAGGCGGAAGAGGAAGAGGAGGAGGAGGAAGAGGAGGAGATGGAAGAGGAGGAGGAAGTGGTGGTAGAGATGGAGGAGGTGGCGGTAGAGGTAGAAGTAGAGGAGGAGGTGCAGAAGGTGGAGACAGAGGAGGACGACGTGGAGGAGGTAGAAGAGGAGCAGGGAGTTGAGGTAGGAGTGGAGCAGTTTGAAGAGGAGGAGCTGGAGGAGGAGGGAGTGGAGAAAGAGCTGGAGGTGCAGGGAGCAGATGGAAGAGGAGAAGGTAGAGGAGAAGGTAGAAGAAGAGGTGGAATCAGAGGCAGAGGTGAAGAAGGAGGTGGGAGTGGACAAGCAGGTAGAAGAGGAGAAGGAGTAGGAGGTAGAGGAGCATGTGGAGGAGGAGCAGCATGAAGAGGAGGAGGAGGAGGAGGAGGAGGAGGAGGAGGAGGAGGTGGAGGAGGAGGAAGAGGAGGAGGAAGAGGAGGAGGAGGAGGAGGAGGAGGAGGCGGATGAGGAGGAGGAGTGGGATACAGGGGAACAGGGGAAGAAGTGTGCTCTAATGTAAGATGAGCGTAATGTGCAACCCAAGGCTATAGGTGAGCACTTCGTCACACCAATTCTCTTTTGCCAGTGCAAAATGACTCTGTGCCGTACATAGCTGATTTATACTAATGAATGACCTGGATTATTAATAGGCAGGGATGCATATATTAAACACTATGAGTAAAGGTAGCTTTAATTATGCATCTATTATAAAACCTGTTTGACTTCACCGTTGAGTACTTTGGTACATGTTGTACATTAATCACGTTGTTGAGAAAATGATGTGAATATAGAAATAACAGGTCTTTTGCTACCGTTTCTTTTCAATTATCACCATGGCCACATACAATTGTGTGTCCTATCTTCATGTGTTCATGTGTCTATGTATGTATGTGTGTGTGTGTGTGTGTGTGTGTGTGTGTGTGTGTGTGTGTGTGTGTGTGTGTGTGTGTGTTGTTTTTTTTTTTTTTTGTGTGTTTTAAATAAATATATGGAGTAGGTGTGTGTGTATGTGTGTGCATAAATAATTGGATTGAATATGTGTGTGGTTGTATGTGTATGTGTGTGTGTGTAAATACATATATGGAATGAGTGTGGGTTTGAGTGCATGCTTGCGTGCAGGTGTACCTGCGTGTGTGTGTGTAACAACAAAATGTATAACATTCCAAGAGTAAATGCATAATAATTATAACACACACA
>NC_044056.1:15073302-15075802 GCF_902167405.1 Gadus morhua | reverse complement strand
ATACGATTCGCCCACACACACGCACACACACTCACACAAACTCTCTCTCACACACACACACACACACACACACACACACACACACACACACACACACACACACACACACACACACACACACACACACACACACACACACACACTACAGTCAATACACACACACAGAAAAACTCACTCACTTTGAGAGAATGTCACATTCACATGTGCACAACCTCACTCAGTCCACTCTGAACAACACACAGACACACACACTCACTCAGCCAGTCAGAGTGGGTGGAGGTTAGGGGTTGTAAAAGGAGCTGTGTGCTATGTAATGGAGGGGAGGAATGGGTTTGCTCTGTCAGACTGGGCCGTCACAACGGCTTTGTTTCATGTTTGATTTAATTGTCTCTCCTCTGACAGGCCCATTCATCAATGGCTTTAATGGTCAATCAGAGACAGGCTGAGTGAGTGCTCCCATTCTGTTTAGCCATAAGCTGGGCCTGGGCTTTTATTTCATCAGAATGCCCCTGCCTAATGTACATGCTCACTGGCTCAGAGTGGCCGCAGGGAGCACATAAAGAATGACTGAAAGCTTTCTGATTTCAGATCACCGAAGAGGAGGATGTATTTTTTCATCTCTCACTCTCTCTATTTTTCTCTCTCTCTCTCTCTCTCTCTCTCTCTCTCTCTCTCTCTCTCCCCCTCTCTCTCTCTCTCTCTCTCTCTCTCTCTCTCTCTCTCTCTCACACGCTCTCTTTCCTTTTCTTTGCACTGGCTCTCTCTCCGTCTCCTCCTCCTCCCTTCTCTCCTCCCATGCCAGCATCTCTGTATCGCGGCTGCCGATGATGCGGTGCGATAAAAGGGGGGGTCTGTAATACAGATCGTCTCGTGTTTTGAGAAAACAACTTCTTGTTTTCCCGAACGCAGAATTCCTCCTCGCTCGTTCATTCATCCACTCCCGGGTCCCTTCATTTTTCACCCTCCCCGCCAGCCCCCCCACACCCACCCCCCTCCCTCCCCTTCAGTAAGCCCCGTGTGCAGCTGCAAGTTATAAAGTTGTCAACTGTTCAGTGGCACACAAAGGGTGATGATGAATTGATTGCAGCACAGAGCGTGGTGATAGAGAGAGAGCAAAGAATAGGATGACAGATGATGGGTCTTGATTAGGGACTTGCTGGGGGTGGGTGTGTGTGTGTGTGTATGGGGGGGGGGGGGGGGGGGGGGGGGTGGTGGAGTCGTCCCACTGCAACCTTGAGAGTTAGGAAAAAAAAGGAGAATACACTCCCTCACCCCCACCCACTCTCACACACACACACACACACACACACACACACACACACACACACACACACACATGCGCCATTATCACAACCACCGTATCATATTCTCCCTGAAACACACACTCTGTCTTCTTCTCTCATTCCTCCTCTCATTCTTCCACTTCCTAGTCACTTTTCTTCCACTCCTCTGCTCCGCCCTTCAGCTCCCCTATCTCCCTCTCTCTCTCTCTCTCTCTCTCTCTCTCTCTCTCTCTCTCTCTCTCTCTCTCTCTCTCTCTCTCTCTCTCTCTCTCTATCTCCCTCTCTCTCTCTCTCTCCCTCTCTCCCCCCCCCCCCCCCCCCCCCCCCCCCCCGGCTGTAGAAAACTTGTTTTGTCTGCTTCATTAGCAGTGCGAGACAATTAGCCAGCAGGCTGATGGAGACCTGACAGCCTCTGTGATTGGCTAAGACAAGCTCTGGGCCATGCCGGGCACCAACCCTTGAGGACGGGCTAAGCACTTTGATACCTCTCAACGAGTTCTCATACGTGACGGCCACACCGTTCGGTCCCATTGTAGTGTAACTGTTTTCAGCGCATGGGGTCAGGCCCAAGAGTCAGGGCGGATGGGAGGCGAGGTATGCGGCTAGGTAAACACAGGCCGGAGTAGCACAGCCTGCAGGCCATGAGGGCCCGCTATGTAGTCACGGCCGGAGATTATTGTGACTGACCACATACCCTCCAGACCCAGAGCGGAGGGTTCAGAGCCTCCTAAGAAAGCTGTGAGCCTCAGCTGACTCAACAGGAAACACACCACTGATCTAGACTGACCTACGGCCGAAGAAGCGTTTGCTTTGTGTGTGTGTGTGTGTGTGCATGTGTGGGGGTATTTTTGTGTGTTGGGTCTGGTACTGTGGGTGTATTTGCAGTTGTTAGTATCACATCGTTTTGGAGAATGCGTGAGATCTTTGGAAAGTCTATGAGTGTGTGCGTCTCTCTATCTTTCTCGCTGTCTCTCTCCCTTCCTCTCTGGCAATACTTAAATTCACTCTGCTTCTTGCTTAACTACTGTCTAATGCTCCAAGCATTAGTGTAGAAGAAAGCATGGTCATTTCTCAGAGGGAGAGAGAGAGAGTGATACAGTGGGAGAGATATACATAGAGGGAGGAGGAGATACAGTGAGCAAGAGAGCTCCAAAGCACTGGTCTCGTCTTTCTGCAGGGTCAGGATTATAGTTGCCAGGTCAGCTATGCCCGACTGG
>NC_044056.1:14804663-15042337 GCF_902167405.1 Gadus morhua | reverse complement strand
TCTTCCCCTCCCAGGGGTGGGAGTGGGGAGGGGGTTGGGGGGGGGGGGGGGGGGGGGGTACAGAACCTATGCTGCCCTTCTAGAA
Source organism: Gadus morhua (assembly GCF_902167405.1). Taxonomy (NCBI): domain Eukaryota; kingdom Metazoa; phylum Chordata; class Actinopteri; order Gadiformes; family Gadidae; genus Gadus; species Gadus morhua. The sequence continues at coordinate 15,042,252 of NC_044056.1, read as the reverse complement.
GCGTCGGACGTTGGGAACACATCAAGGCCCTTGGGGGGGGGGGGGGGATGCAAGGGTGAAAACAACGGCATTGTTTTTATACGCACACGTAATCGGACATAAATATTCCGAATGTGTCCGCTTGAAATTGAAAACACAATATGAGGTACGTGCCACACACACACACACACACACACACAAACACACAGATGCATACACACACACGCACACATTAGTGTTTATAGGCACTCCATCAGGAGCGCACAAACACACTGGAAATGAGTGTGACCATGCAGTGCGACAATAGATGCACTGCATATACATAGGAACAGACAGCCTATATCTTGCCAGTCATGTTTCATGCTGAAAGGAAACAGATGCACAATGCCTGGAAGAAGCAAAATCTATACGTGCTGCGGGCAGCCAGGAGGTAATGTTTAGAGAAAACATGCCTTTTATAGAGACATATCCTTAACTCTGACAATTTGCATGATGTCCCTATAGGGCCCGAGACAGCTCGATCAATATTTATGAACATGACCAGCTGTGTCCTAAAGCCAGAGATCTGAGAACTCTGTCTGACCTGTGATATTATCCTGATAGACAATTTACAAACAAACAAAATGTAGGCCTCAAGCTCGGCATTAATGCGTATCGACATAATGAGTTGGAGGTTTTATGTGAGATAACTTGTTTCTCCACTGCTGCCCCTTTATAAGTAGATCTATCTCTCTGACTGTCCATCAGTCTGTCTGCATGTCTGTGTATCCCTCTATCCCTCTGCTTAGCCATCATTCTGTCTATTTATCATCTATCATCTATCATCTATCCATCTATTCATCTATCCATCTATCATCTATCATCTATGTCTGTATCTTTCTATCTATCTGTCTGTCTGTCTCTCTATTTGTCTGTCTGTCTGTCTGTCTGTCTGTCTGTCTGTCTGTCTGTCTGTCTGTCTGTCTGTCTGTCTATCTGTCTGTCTGTCTGTCTGTCTGTCTATCTATCTATCTATCTATCTATCTATCGAACTATCTCGCTATCTATTTATCTGTGTGCCTGTCTCTGTCTGTCCGTCTGTCCGTCTGTCCATCTGTCCGTGTGTCTGTCTGTCTATCTATCTTTCTATGCATGTATATTGATCGATATATCTATCCATCTATATGTCTCGCTATCCATCTGTTTATTTATCCATCTAGCTATCTACAGATTGAGCTTATTATCCAACAATCTGTATGCTTCTGTCTGTGCATGCATGTACACACATTGTATTTAAAAGGACTTTATTACATCAGGGCTTGCATCTCGTACGGATATACAAACAGGCCTGCAAATTGAAAACAATAATCTCTCTCTCTCTCTCTCTCTCTCTCTCTCTCTCTCTCTCTCTCTCTCTCTCTCTCTCTCTCTCTCTCTCTCTCTCTCTCTCTCTCTCTCTCTCTATAGATAGATATAGATATAGATATATAACACACACACATAAACACACAAACAGTTCAAGGCCTGATATTACACAACGAGCTAAGAAGCTAACAGTATGACGCAGGCACGAACATACGGCCCTCAGTTCCACGCTTGTGTCTTCAGCAAGATGCTACATCCCGTCACGGCCTACAGGAAATCCCTGCTCGTGGCTGGGAATAACCCAGTAACTTCTCAGGCCATGAGCCAAGCCGGAGCTTTGTGTTGTCCGTCAACACACAGTCTGAACGTCTGCTGATGCATCCTCCCCGCACACACAACCACCTGAACCGCATCACTGCACTGCGGCCTCCATTCCACACAACCATTGCCGTTGGATGGATTTCTTTACAGATTCAAATCGTCGATTTTTTATATTTACATTTATGGGTCTAGCTTTTATGATTTGATGGGAGCTAGCTTGCTAGCTAGTGTACAGCTAATGAAGATTAAAATGTAAATCTACAATTTAAATGTATATTTATATGATACATTGATTGAGTGGGGAAGTATTGGGGACTGACATTCTTATAATTTAGATTAATTGATTCATAATCTCATACACCTTTTTCGAATCTCTATCATTTTGAATAAAACACTCTTATAGGACAAAACCGCCCTGGTTGATCAAACATTCGTGACCGTCTTTCTTGGCTCATTACTGTAAAACACATGGTACTTTTGTCATTTGTAAAAACGACTCTTCTTCTGTAAAAGAGTATTGCACTTTTGTCTCTTGGAATCAATGTACTTCGGTCCGTACAGAGTTTACGGACAGCATAAATTACAAGTATTTTACAAAGGTCCACAAATTGCAATATATTTTCGGCAGGAACATTTTTAACTTAACTTTAATTGATAAAAAAACGTTTTAGTAAAGCCTGGAGAGTAAGTTACGATGCTCTGATCACTCAGACCAGTATTGTCCTTTAATAGGCCTATTTAAAGATTGTAATTCATCTTACTATTACACAGTTACCCTTTTATTCCCTAGAGAGAGAGAGAGAGAGAGAGAGAGAGAGAGAGAGAGAGAGAGAGAGAGAGAGAGAGAGAGAGAGAGAGGCACGAAGGGTGTAGATAAACAGAGGGTGAATGACGTGGGTCTGTCTTCACCGCGTGGCTCGTTGCTGTAGCCGTGAAGACCGCATGAGTGACCAATCCCAGAATGGACCTGGACATGAAGTGACTCAAATCAACCGCCAGTCATGCATGCGCGGGAGGTGATAGAGGTATTACACATAAGAAAGACGTCTTCCAACTGTAATTCAGCACAGCTGAGGAGAAAGTATAAAGAAACCACCCACACGTTCGGCCAGTCGATGATACTGAAGGATACGGCCGGCGTCAAAGTTATTCCTCCACCATGTGACGTAGAGCTACTCGGCCCTGCGGTTCTGTGGCAGTATCCTGGTGGATGGAGTAAGAACAGCAACCATTGGGCAATCATTTACTCCCAGACTTAACCACCACACAAACCACGTCAGTGATTGCATAGCATTCTTTCCTTCGGCCTTCTGTAAGTTAAGCTCTCAATAATACTATTGTATCCGGCTTTGTATGTTTGTGTGTGTGTTTGTGTGTATGTGTGTGTGTCTGAGCTATTCAACTATGTACACTAAACGTTTTCTTATTCCACATGTCTCTGAAGTTTCTGTGGATTCCTGGCCCTCTATGTCTGTGCCTGTGTCCTCCCTCAGCTCTCTGGGACCGTTTGACCTGCAAGACAGTCCCTCCTCTGTGATCCTCCTCAGCCTGTTTTCCTCTGTGGATCATGTGTCCTTTGTCCACACATAGACAGTAGTTGTTGGCATGGTTACAATGGTGGACACAATGGATCGCGATGATAGACATTTTTTTGCTAGCGTCTTCTCTCATTACAATCACACTATGAATCAGAAACTTGAACAGATGTATGTATCTGTTATTATGGATAATATGCTACATGCTGGGAATTTTATCTTCCTATAGCTACGAGCTATGATTCATATGGTTACTGTTTGATTATTGTGATTGGCCGTTACTGCGGTTCATCCTTTATATTTAGACATGCAAGGCCCGTGGAGACTGTCAATTTGACCAAGAGCTACATAAACAAAGTTGACTCGAGCAGACATATTTATTCATTGTGAAGATAAATAAATCGCCCGAATTAGACGAACGCTGGAAAGTGGATCACAAGGGCACAAATAGGCACTGTTATAGATTTTGCGTTTGGCAACATTTTTAATCAAGCAGACAACAACAGCAAAGATTGGATGAAGCACCCATCAATCTCTAAGTCATTTTGCATATCGTCATACTGAGAATATAACATGACAAATAAGCTGCTTTTGATCTACTGCCACACAGTAAACATTTCGGCAGAATGTTTTATCGTTGTTCATCATTATTTTTCTTGATAATTTTCTGAACACATTATTTACGGTATATTTTCAATGATATGTTTACTTATTGTTGGCATAGACTTCATCGCTGTGGATTGAATTGTTTGATATTTGCAATATTTGTTCGAATAACACAACACATTTAGATCGATAGAAACGGAGCCTCCTCTGCTAAAGTGAGTAAATATTTTTAGGCTTTGAGTCGGATATGCAAAACTGTATTAGTATTAGTACACATTATTCAGAAAATTGCACAAAAAAACCTCACGGCCACCAATGATTGTAACATTTTGTTCAGATAAACAGATTAACGTGTGACTAATGGAGTAGTAATCAAAGACAGGGAGTGTTCGCCATCGTAGAACATTGGAAATATGAAATCCCTCATTAAGGTGTGCTCCGAGGAAGAACCACGAGTATCATACAGTACAAACATTAATAAACATGTTGGGCCTCATCCGGATCAGAGGAAGACAATAGCCTCACTCCTCGGCGTCTCCCACGCAGCTCCGGGGGGTGGGGGGTGTAGAATGTCTTCCTTCATGACATCAGCAGGCAGGTGGCAGTTCCAACACCTTCAGACAGTTGGACATATGAGGAAGGGAGGGAGGGGTGGGGGGGGGTAGATGTGTGTGTGTGTGTGTGTGTGTGTGGGGGGGGGGATAGATGTGCGGGCGGGGGGGGGGGGGGAGAACGGAATAAAACATAAAGCAGGAAGAAAAGAAGGAATGAAAGAAAGAAAGGAAAACATTATTCATCAAAACGGACAGCGACTCTGTAGCTCAACCCGGATTGGCCGGATTCTTTTGTCCCCACCCATGTGATCCTATTCTTCCAATGTCATTGGATTGCGAGGGGGGGGGGGGGGGGGGGGGGGGGGTTGCAAGTGTGTGTGTGTGTGTGTGTGTGTGTGTGTGTGTGTGTGTGTGTGTGTGTGTGTGTGTGTGTGTGTGTGTGTGTGTGTGTGTGTGAGAGACACGATGAATGTCACCCTGCCTCCTCTCTCAATCATCCACTTTCAATCCATGGCTGTCCCGTGGTTCCGAGCGACGACGGGCTGACAGCGGGCCGGTGATGCCAGTAAAATAGGATCAATAGCACGGGGAAAAAGCCAGCAGACAATCTCTTACCCCCTTGAACTTCTGTACCTATGATTGATTTGTCCCCTGCCACCGGGGAGGGGACGTTGGAGACAAAAAACATGTGTGTGCTGCTGCCGCTACTGCGTGTTCCTTTGTCCCTGTGTGTGTGTATGCATGTGTGTGTGTGTGCGTGTGTGTGCGTGTGTGTGTGTGTGCGAGTGTGCACACGTGCACGTAGCAACGACGCTCTGCACATACGCATGACCGATGCTGTTCTGTAGCAGTACATCTGTGTGGTAAACATGTTCTTGTGATCGTTGTGTGTGTGTGTTTGTGTGTGTGTGTGTTTGTGGATAGATTTTTGTGTGTGTGTGTGTGTGTGTGTGTCAGGGGGGAGGTGTGTGTGTGTGTGTGTGTGTGTGTGTGTGTGTGTGTGTGTGTGTGTGTGTGTGTGTGTGTGTGTATGTGTGTGTGTGTGTGTGTGTGTGTGTGTGTGTGTGTGTGTGTGTGTGTGTGTGTGTGTGTGTGTGTATGTGTGTGTGTGTGTGTGTGTCCCTGTGTGTGTGTGTGTGTATGTGTGTGTGTGTGTGTATGTGTGTGTGTGTGTGTGTGTGTGTGTGTGTGTGTGTGTGTGTGTGTGTGTGTGTGTGTGTGTGTGTGCGTCTCTGTCCGGTGATTGATGATCTGAAGCACATACACATCATCAGCAAGGCATTTGCGAGGTGTGTGAGTCAGGAGCTGTCGTCCCCCTCAGTCTCCCGCAGCAGAGGCCTCAGCCTCTGATTTATAGTTAATCATTAAAATCTGCTTATTATTGCAGCCGCTCATCACCTCCCCCCTCCCTCGGTCCCCATAAGCAGCCCCTCCCCAAAACTCTGCCACACCACTGCAGAGAGAGAGACAGAGAGAGGGAGAGGGCGGGGGAGTGGGGGGAGTGGAGCATGTCTGGTCAGCTTAAACACTAACCTATGCACGTCCATGTCCCTCTCCCCACCACTAACACACACACACACACACACACACACACACACACACACACACACACACACACACACACACACACACACACACACACACAGGCGCACAGACACACAAACACATACACACACAGACACAAACACACGACCACACACACATACACAGGCACAGGCAAGCACACACACACAGGCACGCAAACACAAACTATCTTTCACTCTGCACACACACAAACACACACACGTCATTTTTTACTGCATACAGACACATGCGCGCACACACACACACACACACACACACACACACACACACACACACACACACACACACACACACACACACACACACACACACACACACACATGCGCGCGGTGGGCTGGTTCTGGCACATTAAACACTATTGGATGATATGGGATGTGTTTTTGCACTGCTGCATTTCTCCGTCGGAGGTAGTTCCACACAAAGCCCCATTTTGAAAACATTGATGCATTATCCTAAGGTGTGTCACAAGAAAAGCCCTTAGCATTCTGTGTGGCACGCTGCCAAGCCAGCCTCCAGATTCATATCAGAAGGCATAATGAAAATGGACACACGTTGAGCAGAAATGATGGGAAAAGCCATTTTTCTCATTCACACATGGTGGCACTCACAGACACCTACACACATAAATAAACCTGCATACACACCCAGATAAGCAGAACTCCGCCATGAAGACACACACGGACACACACAAACACACACCCACAAACACTAGCACACAGAGAGAGAGACATGCAGAACATCTTCTATCTATGGAACTGAAAATGTGATGTGACTTGAAGCAATGACAGGTGTGTTTGTCAAGGATGTGGCTGTCACTTCCAATCAGCAAGGAGGACGATCCAGTCGGGCAAAGTTTCCACTCGTAAGGGTTTGACCCGTTACACATTCAGAAGGAAGCTTGCTGTAGTGCACTTGTACTTGTTTTGGGCACTGTTGTTTATTATTTGAATTTATTTGAATAAGAAGACACACTATCAGTGTCATTTGGTTTCAAATTTACGAGTCAAACTTTCCGTTACATTCCTTTTATCCATCTCATAATCATACAAACCTATAGCGACAAAAAAACCGACGTGTTTATCCGTTTATTTATCATAGTATCATTAAAAAGTGAAAAAAAAAACGACAGCATATTACACCTTTCCAGTGAATAAATCAAAACCGGAGACCACAGCTTGCCTATTGTCGCTTAGCGGTGTGTGGTTTGTCAAATGTGTTTCAATTACATACTTTTACTTAAGGCAAACACATCTCTGTGATGTGATGCTAATGGAGTTTTTGTGGCGGCCCTAATGTTTTATACACAAGACACGGGTCTCAACGGTGACAAGCCGAAACTCCCATTCAAATAAAATGTGCGTATCTATCTATACGCCTCGAATGGCTGCGCACCAGAGTAACTACTTCACTTACTGAACTACTTTGAACTTGTTTACCCTACAAGATAGAGGACTGGATTCCTCTCAGATGGACGTGCCCAGAATGAAAACAATATGAAATTGTTCATTATTTAAAAATCAAGTGTCTGGCACACTATCCAGAGACGTTACTTATTTCCCTGATGAACCTCTTACTCCCACACACACACACACACACACTAACACACACTCTCCAATCACAGTGTGTGTGACGAGTCCTCACCATCGCTCTATCTTCTTCATCCCTGACACGTGCTGTTCTGTCTCCTCTATTCTGTCCTCTAAGCCCCTGGTTCTGGGGGGAGGTTGGGGGGGGGCACAGGTGTGTGTGAGAGCAAGGCCTCAGCCAGTTAGTTTCCTGGCACCGGTGCACTTCGGTGCTACGCAGAGCCCACTCGGTCCTCACAGATACTCAGGATCCTCACCGCGCCCGCAGTTCCACGTCCCCGCCGTAATCCCAGTGTTTTACTTGTCCCCTTGTAATTCTTTTTATACCTCGGCCTTATGTTCCTTGGCATCATTTCAATCCTCGCCTCGGGACGCCGGGGGGTCCAGTTAATGCGTGTTATTTTCCGTGGAAGTGTGACTAAACTGGCATGTCTCAGTCGAGGGGGGTAAAAGAGCCGCCTCTGACTGACAGCTCGTGTCTGGATCTGGTGCTTGGGTGTCTGGCGCCGACTTGTCAAACATGCGTTCTTTCAAAGCTCCCCTCACTCTGCTGTCAGCCACGGCCGCCGCCGTCGAGAGCGGCTCCACCGCTCTGACCTTATGTCTCCCAAATTACCGTGCATACCGTTACACCGCGTGGGTGTGTGTACGGGGGTACGGGCGTGTAATTATCGGTGAACTGGAATGTGTGTGTGTGCGTGTGCTAGCGTATGCATATGTGTGTCACTGTACTGATTATTTATTTTAATGTCTGCATCAGTGAGTGCACAAAGGCCTGTGTGTGTCTGTGTGTGTTTATCTGTGTGTGTGGGTCTGTGTTTGTGTGATACCTGTGTGTGTTACTGGGCTCATTGGTGTGTGTGCGCGTGTGTGTGTGTGTGTGTGTGTGTGTGTGTGTGTGTGTGTGTGTGTGTGTGTGTGTGTGTGTGTGTGTTTGTGCATTTGTGTGTGCGTGTGTTTGTGTGTATTTTTGGTGTATGTGTGTGTGTGTGTGTGTGTTTGTGTGTGTGTGTGTGTGTGTGTGTGTGTGTGTGTGTGTGTGTGTGTGTGTGTGTGTGTGTGTGTGTGTGTGTGACACCGTGTGTGTGTGTGTGTGTGTTTGTGTGTGTGTGTGACTGTGTATGTGTGTGGTGTGTCTTTGTGTGTGTGTGTTTGTGTGTGTGTGTGTGTGTGTGTGTGTGTGTGTGTGTGTGTGACACCGTGTGTGTGTTTGTGACCGTGTGTGTGTTTGTGTGTGTGTGTGTTTGTGTGTGTGACTGTGTATGTGTGTGGTGTGTCTTTGTGTGTGTGTGTTTGTGTGTGTGGCTGTGTATGCATGTGGTGTGTGTGTGTGTGTGAGTGAGTGTGGCTGTGTGTGTGTGGGAGTGAGTGTGTGTGTGTGCGGAGGAGCATTTTATCAGGCAGAACCTCAAAAGTGTATTTCTGGCACACCATTAACTCCTGGGAGTATAAAAAACATTCAACATTTCCCTGGCATTCATTTGTAGAGAAGCCGTGCCGCTGATTAGTGTGCATAATTTCCTTTAAAAAATCATATGAGAGAGATTTGGGAAAAAAAACTACTTAATCATGTGTGGTGTGTTGATGTATAAATCTGCAATAAAAATATGTTCTGTCTGAGGTCTGGGACACCAACAGTCTTAAATATTGTTTTCGCAACTGTGCAAGCTAATTACCTTTAATTTTTCATCTGTGCTCCAAGGGTTGTAAGAGGCTGTGATTAGTGATTCATTACTTCTCATTACCTGGCCTGTCAAAGTGTTTCCTTTACTTATTCACGCTGATTAGCAGTACATGACCCGCCTATTCCGATGAGGCTGAGAAAGACCTCAAGTAAGGTCTTTGGGTAGCCATTTACGGATCATCATCATCATAATAAACACTTTGATAATATTAATAATAATAATAATGAGTATAGTGAGCCCAGCAGGCCCTGAAGGAGAGTATGCTTGATAAAAGATGATTCATCGCATGAGAAACCAAGCAAACCGAAGAAACGGCCAGAGATCAGAGAGAAAGCGGAGAGACAGGGGAGAGAGACACGTTGAGATGGAGTTGAAAAGTGGAGCAGGTCTGAAACAGCCAACTTGCGCATTGTCTTTGCATGCGACTGGCATATGTTACCGGCTTATCAGCCCGAAGCAACTGGCAAACAGCCAACCGTCGCTCCTGGCTGGATCTCAATCCTGATTGTACTGAATAAACAACGCAACGCCCACACCTTTTTACTTCCAATCTGAGCACTGTCTATTCACCGGACTCTAGGAGAGAGAGCGCTGCCTCAGGAAGGTGTAAGACGCACCATTGATCCCCAGATAAAGGGACCGGCGTGTCCCTCTTGACACACAAAGGTCAAGGTGGGAGACCAAGCGCGCTAAATGCTCATTTGACATCTCTCGTGTCTCGCATTACGGACATCGATCACATGCTGGACTAACAACAACAGAAAAAGGTTTTTTCCGGCCGCCTCCCCCTGCCTTACACACCCTAGAAATGCTTGGCGTCTTGAATATAATTGGTACGTGACCGTCGGGGTCACGCAGGGACTGTCAAGTGTTCTTCCCCTACGGTCTGACTCCAAAGCAGGCATGGTACCCTCATGACACCTACGCCAGAACGCTGAGCAGTCCTTTGGAGACACCGCCAAAAGCCTCCCTCTGCGTGACATTGGCCACGTAGCGAGGACGTCAAGCGGAACATTCGTCACAATTAGGAGTCATTAACACAAACTTCTCCACCTTGAATTAATGGGAGCTGCTCTAAGGAAGAACTGTGCTTAATTAGAGGAAATGGAAATGATCCCTGAATCCAGAGGATTTGAAAAAAAAATTCAAAAGGTGGGAATAGAAATCAAAAGCCTGCACTTTGTGAGGAACTTCTCAACGTAGTGCCCTTGGTCATGGGAGAGAAGCCTGGTATCGGTCAGGTCTGCCCTGTCCTGTCTGAGCCGGGGACGAATATATTGGCAGGTATGACAGGCTTCTGATTAGCCAGTCTGCTGGAGGCCAGGGCCCTGTCATATGTCAGGAGCAAAGATTGAGAACACGTGTGTGTGTGTGTGTGTGTGTGTGTGTGTGTGTGTGTGTGTGTGTGTGTGTGTGTGTGTGTGTGTGTGTGTGTGTGTGTGTGTGTGTGTGTGTGTGTGTGTGTGTGTGTGTGTGTGTGCATGCGTGTGTGCGTCAGTGTGTTCCTGTGTGTTTATGCGTGGGTTGCATGCGTACCGCAAGGGCCTGCTACAAAGAGGTAGAGAGGAAATAAAAAGGGGGAAATAAGGCATACCACACTGCAGAAGGCATTGTGGTATGGATGCAATGCCGTTGCCGGGGAAGGTATAGATGCATAGGACGCCCGGTGATAGAACAGCAGATTGAGCGGCAGGCACGGGGGTCTCCAGCGGGGGGGCCCGCCGTGGGCTCCATGACAACCCGAGGACCGCTTGGAGATGACGAATGTAACACGAAAAAATCGGTGATGGGATGTGGGATTAAGAGGGCCCATTGTCTCAGAGGAGTGAGAGAGGGAGAGAGAGAGAGACAGAGACAGAGACAGAGAGAGAGAGAGAGAGAGAGAGAGCAGTAAAGGTAAAGCGAAATAGTACGGTGAGCAGTAGATACAGAGGGAGATGGACACAAAAAGAGAGTGAAAACAGTGCTAAAAGAGATGTGTGGAAAGAGAGAGTGGGTAGAGTTGAAAGGAGAGAGAGAGAGAGAAAGAGAGAGGGAGGACGGTGAGGGTACGTCAGACTGGCCAGGCAGGCAGGCAGGCAGGCGGGTGGGCAGGCAGACAGAGTGGGTGAGAGTGGGTGGGCTTTGACAGACACGGCTCACATAGGCTGACAGCTCCGTCAATAGCCCCAGGTTGGCTGTCCTGATTGACAGCTAGCAGGTGGCGCCTGAATGGAGTTGTCACGGCGACTGTCAGTCAGGCTCACATCGCCGTGGCTACAAAGCCCTGACTCCACAAGCACACAGCTGCCCAAGGTGATCTACGGCTTGTACAGGAAGCATATTGGCACAGACCGGCACGTCGGCAGTGGAGCTCAGCCTGTGCTAAAATTACCACATGTGTGCCATGGCACCACACAATAGCCAAGTCTTTTAAAAAGAATGACTTTAAAGCCTTTGTTTTTTTAGAATATATATTAGTGCACTGGGCGATTCGACTGTACACACGCACATGGGTGCTTTCCCTTGAAAGACACCAAAAAAGTAAATGCTTTGCCTTTGTACTACCAATGAATCTCCTCAGTATTTTTCCATTTCTCCTGGTTTCCCTTGCTTAATCGCGCATTGTTCCAGCACACACACAGCAGCAGCATGCTGCATAGCAGTTAATGGGCGATAATGATATGTGAGAGAGGCTTTCTCCCTGGAGTGGAATCCACGACGAATGGAAGCTCCGATGTGCAACATTCTACTTCATTACATCTGCCTCGATTAAAGCTCAACATCTGGCAGCGCACCCTGACAGATAGACAGGACTTCTGGACTGGAAGAAGACCCGTGGAAATATTCACAAGGAAATAAAGACAAATACGGTTCTTATGGGCTTGGACGGTCTTTCCCTGTCGAGACGAATGTTGAGCAGATAAAAGTGCGTCAGAGCTCAGTAATGGTTAGATTCCCGTTGTTTCGGGGTTAGAAAATGAATGGCACTAAACACCCTTCTCCGCACTTTTCACGTCACAATAAGCTTTATTATACAGCTTCCTTTCTACAGATAAATACATACTGTGTCTGCTCAACACTGGAATGTACATTCAACACCTTTTAATTGTTTTGCTCACCTTCACTCAGCAGTTACCCTTCTCTCCCAACCCCCCCCACCCCCCCCCCCCCCCCCCGCCCTGGTCCTCACTCAAACTACAACAAAGTCCAACAGTTCGTCCGGCGTGAATTCACTCCGTCTTAGTCTCTGTGTTTCAGTCTCAATAATGCGCTGTCGTCATTGTCGCCCACGCGCCGCCATTACGTCCTGCAAAGCGACGCCAGCGTGATCCCGTGGTCCCTGGAGGGCAGGGCGTGGGTGACTCCGCCTCCTCCTCCTCCTCCTCCTCCTCCCACGCCGCCCTGGGCCGGGGGGGGCGGGGGCGAGGGCCGCAGGTGGGCGTGGTGCGAGCGGCGCAGGCGGCGGTCGGGGTAGAGGCTGTTGTCGAAGGGCTTGCGGTGGACGCACACCACGTGGGTCTTCAGGTTCCCCTTCTGCGAGGCGCTGTAGGGGCAGAACCTGCACTGGAAGGGCTTCCGCGCTGCGAACACAGTGAGGCAGAGATTGTCAGTCAGTACCGGGGGCGCGGTGGTGGGGCTGTTGTTGTTGTTGTTGTTGTTGTTGTTGTTGTTGTTGTTGTGTGCGTGGAAGTGTCGTCTGTGATTTGCATTCCGGCGTGGCGGGGAGAGAGAGATGCAGTGTGTTCTGTGATGTTCTGTGATGTCGTGTTGCCGCGTCCGCGTCGCAACTAGCGTCCCCTATCTTCTAGCGGTAGGCCCCGCCCCCTGGAGCGGTACGCCAGCACGCCCACCTGCTGCACTACGACTTCAAACATTATTTTATAAGTCTAACCCTAAATGCTGCAGATTAGATTTAAATTCATCACGGCCAGAATTCATCCCGCTTCCTGTTTACATCCATTTGAGCTTGTTTCTTTTGTAGTTCATTTCCTGTTTTTTTACACATCAATCTGTTATGTGCACTCACACATATACCGCAATGGTGGGTGAATAGGAGGGACTGAGGGATGACAGACTGCAGCTGAGAGGCCAGGCTTGTCTCAGTTTCCTGTCGGCTGCTGGCCTTGGCTCTCACTATAAAGCTCCACCAGAACTAATAATACAGTCGCATGACAGAGAGGAACCACAATATACCCATAAAAGACTAACAACAGATACAAAAGCTTCTTGGTGTGTGTGTGTGTGTGTCTGTGTCTGTGTCTGTGTGTGTGTGTGTGTGTGTGTGTGTGTGTGTGTGTGTGTGTGTGTGTGTGTGTGTGTGTGTGTGTGTGTGTGAGTGTGTGTGTGTGTGTGCGTGTGTGTGTGTGTTTGGGTTAGTCAAAACTTACAAAGGTGAATAATAGCCTTACCCCTTTAATAGTTCTGGTCAGTATTATGGTTATGAACAGTTGTCTGCATATTATAACACGTAACACTGTTTGTTATCCCAATGATCACTACATCCTGCCGTTGCCCCCTGCTCTTCTCCCAAAGTCTCAATGATTCACAAGTTACAGTAAACCAGCGAGTGATGATGTCACCGGAGATCACTTCCCAAAAACCCTGCCCCCCCTCCTCTTCCTCCCCCTTCCAGATTATTACACCCCAGCCATCAGGGTCGGAGGAAGAGGAGGGCGAGCAGAAGACGGAGCATTCTTCCGTTCTCATTTACAAGTAAACTCTTTTTTTAGGAGGGAGGGGGAAATGGAGAAAACTCACAGAAGGTGTGAGCAATAAAAGGTAATGCTCCATCTGTTGGTGTATAATAACCTGATGGCTGTAAATGACATCTGCACACACACACACACACACACACACACACACACACACACACACACACACACACACACACACACACACACACACACACACACACACACAAACACACATAAAAAATTAACACATGCCCACAAAATACACAAAATAACTGCTACAGAAAAATGGAGAGAGGGGGACCATGAAAAGTGAGAGATAAAAAGAGGGAGAGAGAGGGGGAGGGGGGGCTTATCCGTCAGTGGAAGCAGGAAGCTGTCAGAACAGAGGTAAAAGAGAAGCATTGTCTACTGCCAGGTAGCGAGCAGCTTGCATTATGTCCAAACGGACCGCTCCGGCCCTGACGGCCTGACCGAAGGAAAACCCAGACTAATCATTTATCTTTAAGATTAAACAAAGTTCAACGTATAAGAGTTCAAGTATTTTATATTAAAGAATGGCAAAGACACAATGATCACAGATGGTTAGCACCCTGCCACTTCTGTTCTTAAAATAAAAATTGTGACTCTGATGGAAAGGATTTGTCTCACTCATGACTCTGATTTCGGTAAAAAAAACCAAACAAAAAAATCAAGTGTGCTTTCCTGTATAAATAATCTGGTGGTGGTCACGCTTTCAATGAACGTACTGAAAGAATGCAAGAAAGACTCAAGCCTACAACGGGGCCTCCTGTATGTATTCTCTCTCTCTCTCTCTCTCTCTCTCCCTCTCTCCCTCTCTCCCTCTCTCTCCCTCCCTCTCTCCCTCCCTCCCTCCCTCCCTCTCCCTCCCTCCCTCCCTCCCTCCCTCCCTCTCCCTCTCTCTCTCTCTCTCTCTCTCTCTCTCTCTCTCTCTCTCTCTCTCTCTCTCTCTCTCTCTCTCTCTCTCTCTCTCTCTCTCTCTCTCCCACTCCCCCTCCTCATTGTCCCTTGCCCCCCCCCCCTCCCCCTGGAGGAGAGGGGAGGTCCGGCAGAGGGCAGCCTCCAAATAAGTTCCATTAATCACAGGCCAGGTTCTAATGTAACTAATATTTTACAATTAGAGGAGACAGCGGTGGGCTCTAAGCCATCCATCTCCCCAACACATGATCATCCGTTCATAGGCCCATGCAGCCAAAGACTCCTCCCACCTGCCTGAAACGCCCACCCCCCCCCCAACTACACACACATTTACACATACTACCCACACACACACACACACACACACACACACACACACACACACAGACACACACACACACACACACACACACACACACACACACACACACACACACACACACACACACCAATGGGAGTGCTGGATAGGTCCACAAATATGGGAGCTGGAAGTGTATGTTTGTATGCACAGGCAAAACCCCAAGAAAACCCATTGCGTTTTGTGCTATGATGATATGGTTTGTGTTTCCGTGCACCAACTCCCCCACATTGATCCTCCACCTCTTTGTGGAAGTGTGTGTATATATGTGTGTGTGTGTGTGTGAGTTCGGGGGGGGAGGTTTACGAGTGTGTTTTTACTGACGTGAGTGGGCTTTTACGTGTGTCGTGTGTGTGTGTGTGTGTGTGTTTTTACGGCTGTGTGTGTGTGTGCGCGCGTGTGTGTGTGTGTGTGCGCAGCGTCTCACAGGCGGAGATAATGACCATGATGACAGTGGCGCGGCCTCGCGGGCCAGAGGAGCTGAATGGTGACGGATGACACCAGCGCCGGAGCTCTGATGGCACACGGACAGTGAGTGATGAGTGCACGTCCTTCCCGGGTGCTCCACCCTTCATTATCTCTATGGGGAGAAACGCGCCACAAAGGCAGGCCGCGCTGCCCTCTCGCTGCCCTCCAACGACATCTGCTCGCAGAGACGTGGGGCCCGGTACTGCTCCTCTTTCACCCCGCCGTCCCGCCATCCATCTCCATCTACGCTCATCTTTCTCCTGCTCCCTTTCTCTCCCTCTCTCTCTCCCTCGCTCTCTCCCTCGCTCTCTCTCTCTCACACTTTTTTGCCTTCTTCTTTTTCGCTCGCTCTCTGTCACCCCTCCCTGCAAGAGGGGTGTATAGCAGCCCCGGTCAGACAATAATGAGATAATGGCCAATCTCTTTTCAAAACAGGCGGGGGGGGGGCTTTTTTTTTCTCTCTCTCTCTCTCTCTCTCTCTGTCTCTCTCTCTGTCTGTCCGTGTCTCTCATCACACCACTTTCCTTCATTCTTAATCCGTTCTTTATTGATCTTTTCACGTTCACATGCGCTCATGTGTCTCTGTGAGACTGGCTCGGTCGGATTTCTACCATATCTGGCTGAGGTGAATTCTCACCATTCATAATGACTTTTACACAACAGTTCTCCAAGACTTAGAATTTTTTTTTACAATGGCGTCGGTAACCCAGCATTCCTGTTTTTCCCGAAATCACGTGATCCGATCACCAACAGTGCAGACCGTAGAACAGTGCACCGTTTCACCAGTGGCAATTTAAGTGGTATCTGTCGCCATCTAGTGGCCGTGTCCCTTAAGTGCAGAAAGCTGCTCACGATCTAAAAAACCAAGGGGACGACTCTGAGACTAATGAGCATGCAGACAGGTTCAACCAGGGGTCACCATCTGGCCAATTACCACTACTGGCAAAGTACAGCCGATCTGAGCTGCCATCGCAAACACATCACTCCATGTCCAAAGTGCCCCGCAATATGTCACCGTGCCACGGCGAGTGTGGCACGCTCTACGGAGGCAACGGGGGCGACAGGAGACAAGCCCTTGACAAAGCCACCTGGTCAGCACTGCAGATAAGACAGGCTGGCAGAGTAAGTGTGGTGGTTGGGGAAAAAAAGAAAAGAAAAAATAAGCTGTGACCACCTGCTTTGTTTAGAGGACACTAAGCATACTCTCAATGTCAGTTTACCGTCACCACTTCTCGTGTCAGATGTTCTTCTCCTCACGAGAGCCTGGGACAACGTTCTCCCTGGAGGGGAACGGAGGCAATTAAAGTACAAAACATAAGAGTTGAGGAGGATAACAGCAGGATGATTATACGACGACAAACTTCACTTGTACTCGAGCACTCAGACACTTCCGAGCAAAGAGCAGGAAGGCTTGGGGAGCCATCAGGTTGACTTAGATGTTGTTCACGAGAAATGGTGGGGGTTTTGCTCTGCCTAGACTCCTCTGATTAAAACCTGGAAGTCTTAGCTTTGCTTGATTCTTCCAAGAAACACAACTAACACTTAACATGAAGTATGCGCCGCATATGGGACTCAGATGTGGGTTGCCACCAGACAAACTTTAAACCCCCTCGCTTTGTGCTCCTTCATCCTGCAACGGAGTGAAAGGAATCACGCAGTTGAGTAATAGCCGCCAAAAAAACAAAAAAAACAAATGAATCGAAGAGGATGGATCTTTGCCATATTATAATCACCATCTGTACATCTGAATAGGACAACTGCATCTTTCTGGTTGAATCGTAAAAGGGAAGGAGCAGATGTTTGTTGATCTCTAATGGACTTGACAGGCACTTTCCCTGTCTTTCACGTGAGCATATTGGGTTTCCCAATAAGAGGGTTGGGGGGAAGGGGGGGATCAGAGGGAAAGGTGTATCGTGTTGCACTCATAATACATGCATATCAAAGACCCCAGCTGTTGATTCCCCACTCTGGGAGCCGACAGCATTATTAAATCTGCACTAGGAGAGCACTCCGCACATCGCGCTGTGTGTGTGTGTGTGTGTGTGTGTGTGTGTGTGTGTGTGTGTGTGTGTGTGTGTGTGTGTGTGTGTGTGTGTGTGTGTGTGTGTGTGTGTGTGTGTGTGTGTGTGTGCGCGCATGTACCTGTGTATGCGTGTGTGTGTGTGTGTGTGTGTGTGCGCATGTACCTGTGTATGCGCGTGTGTGTGTGTGTGTGTGTGTGTGTGTGTGTGTGTGTGTGTGTGTGTGTGTGTGTGTGTGTGTGTGCACGCATGTGTGCATGAGCATGTGTGCATATGGGTGCCGGTGCGTGCGTGAGAGTCTAAGGGGGCTGATGTGTAACCCGTCCAATAGGGAGATCACATCATCAGTTAAAGTGTAGAGCGCTCATAAATGCATCGCACCTGTGACTTCTTTTCTCCTCGTTTGAGGGGTTTCGCGAGACGGTGTGGTGAAAACAGAACTTTGCTCTTGTTCTAAATCATCTCGATAATTGGTGGGATTTGTTTTGGGGATCAGATATCCAATGTAATGCCGTGTAATGTCATTGGCTCTGGCCTGCTGTTGATTGTTGTACATACGCAGCTGTTGGCTGCTGTCATGACAACCGACCATCAAACACTGGCTATCATATTTGACGCCTTGTTAATGTTATGTTAATATGACTACATAACATGAATCCTAATTCATCTATGGTTGTGTTATATTCGGATGGTATGGCTGAACACATCCCGATAAACCATTTAAGAAGGGTCTATGCAGGATCATATTTCTCTCCACTGGGTGGCAGTATTCCCTTTAAAATGCCAACACTGGCTGTGTTCGCATTTCGGCTGTGGATGTGACAATGAGGCAGTGGAGATTACTTTTGGATGGATCTCTTGTTCATTGACATCTCACCTGCTCCCGCTTCGGTCTCCAGGATTCCTTCACCAACAGAGCTGAAGCCGTACCCATTAGTGGCCATGTTCTTTGACCCCCCGGGGCCCCTGAGGGCAGAGAGCAGGCTCCGGTGCTGTGGGAGCAAATGATCGGCCCCAGGGGTGAACTTCTCCAGAGACGCGATGGGGGACTGGGTCTGCTGCTCCCCGCCCCACAGAAGCTCCCCGGGCTGGGGAGGCTGAGCGGCCGCGTGGGCCCCCTGGAGGTCAGCCTTCCTCTGGCCTCGCTCCTCGGGCTGCGCGCCCCCGCTGTTCCTCAACATCCTCCACTGTTCAGACTCTGCTTGTTCCCCTCCCTCGTCTCCCTCCCGGTCACGCCCGGGTCGCTCCGACGCGTCCTCCTTGGCCGCCGGTACGATGAGGTCGGTGTGGTAGGCGGGCATCACTGCCGGGCCCTCGGCGTAGCTCTGCAGCCGGGCCCCGCTGCCTGAAGGGAGTCCGTTACCGTGGACGAGAGGGCCGTCCGCGAAGCAGCTGCTGCTCTCGGGACGGACGGACAGGTCCAAAGGCTCGTTCTGCTGAGACTTGCCACCGACGCGTCGGAAGTCGTCCGCGAGGTCCAGACCTCCGGCGAGGTGGTCCGGGCGCTTGGCGTGGAGCGGGGGGCTTTCGTCGTGGCCCTCCGGCCCGTGGTGGTGTGTCGGTGCCGGGCTCCAGTTTTCCCTGGACGTGGGTCTGGGCTTGGGGGCGGGCTTGGGCTTTGGGCTGGCGGAGTGTGGGGCGGGATTGGGCCGCGGCGGGGACTGGAGGTCCCGGCTGCTGGGCCAGTGAGGAAAGGGGTAGCGATCCAGGTGGAAGCCCAGCGAGGCCGGCTGTGTGCTAGGGTAGTCGCTAGGGAGCAGACACCTGTAGGCCTTGTCACCTGTCACAGGGAATAATAGCACAGAAAGCATGTGAGAGATTGAGTGAATTAGGGGTGTAAGAGTATGCATATGGGGCAGAATGAGAAATTGGTCTTCAAAACTGTGTGTACATTGCAGGGCATATGACTCCTTTCTTCTAAACATGAAAAATGTTGCAATCCCACACAAAGCTGAGTTGAATGATTTAAGCCCTGCCCTGCAGTAAATCAAGCTTGTAATCAGCTTTCAGCTCCAGTGATTCATCATTTTACAGTGTGGACGGCACCATGTGCAATAAATACACTCAAAGATGTTAACAGCAAACAAGATTCTTCCGAAAATAATTATCCAGTCACACTACGAAACAAGGCTGCAAAACAGGACCCCATTCCATCAAAACCAATAACATAGTTTTACAGTTGAAAACAGAGTGTTACATGTAAATCGTTGATGACAAAAAAGATGCACCATGTATCTGAGTTTATTTTTTGGTTTCATATTAGAAAAATGGGGTTGGGCTTAATACGCTGGGTCCATTATTCACATTGTACCGAATGTATCAAAGCAAACGATAAAAAAAGGATTTCAGTCTTTTTTTGTGATGACATTGTTCATCCCGATACAAGCCTAGATATTTCACCCCCCATGTTAACATAATTTTTGCTGTTGCTTATATTCTTACACTTTACCTCCATTTAAATCCTAATAATGGCTTGCAGCGGCAATCTACAGGGTTAAACACACTCTTGGCAACGGTGTCGAGTTAGTGATTGTCTGAGACACCAGCTTTGCACTGTCTTTAAACAGCCCAGCTGTTTCGTCGCTGTTCCAATTACAGTAAAAGTCATCCGATGCCATTAAGCCACAAATATTGGCAGTTTATTGCCCAACACTCTCCTGGCATTTGAAGGTCAGGTCATACATTATACTGTGTCTTTTAGGGACCCGTCTGGGGTAGAGAGATAAACCTACCACCATTAATTTAATTCTGTGCATATTGATGCCTTATTGTTCTTATTTGATAGACTAATATCTGACGCACAACAATGATTCATCCACACTCGAGAAATATCAATTTTGTGTACACCTAAAGACCTGACCCCAAAGTAAATCTAAATCTGTAAGGTGATCTCAAGGGGTGCCTGTTTCTATCAGGAACCCCAAAGTAGCTGCCATTTAATGAGACAAATAGCGAAGAATTATTCATGTTTAAATTACACTTCCAAATAGTAACACATATTAATTAAACAGAGCTGAAAACTGATACAAATTATGGAGAAATAACAGCTAAAATGCCAAACCTTTTATAGTGAATGACCTTGAACTTTAGACGTGTGTGTGTGTGTGTGTGTGTGTGTGTGTGTGTGTGTGTGTGTGTGTGTGTGTGTGTGTGTGTGTGTGTGTGTGTGTGTGTGTGTGTGTGTGTGTGTGTGGTTGTGAATGCATGCATGCAAACGTGTATGAGTGTGCATGTGCATCTGCAAATGTGCTTGCATGATTGTGCATGTATGAGTGCAGGAAAGTCGATCTTAACCATGCCACACCCTGGCCTCCACTCAAAAACAAACAACAACAACGCAATAAACAAAACATCTTAATGGAACTCATTCAGTGTCAGGAGTCAGGACACACTCTACATCTCAATTATGATGTGGTGTAAATTACTGTGACATTACCAGCCAGCTCCCAATGCAGTGAAAACACACACACACACACACACACACACACACACACACACACACACACACACACACACACACGCACACACACAAACAGACATATCTGACCTCATCCTTTACCGTGGAGCTTCCTAAACCCATTTGCCGGCTTGCTTGCTTGTGTGTGTGTGTGTGTGTGTGTGTGTGTGTGTGTGTGTGTGTGTGTGTGTGTGTGTGTGTGTGTGTGTGTGTGTGTGTGTGTGTGTGTGTGTGAGCAATAAAGTAACACAAAGACCATAGGCTTTCCCGCCCCCCCCCCCCCCCCCTTTTCCTTTCCTTTGGACGTTTGCCATCTTTGTGATTGCCTGCATGGTTCATGCTAATCAGTTTAGGATTTACCTACACTATGGAGGCTCACATTATATGTGGGAGTAATTTTAGATCTCATATCTATCAACCCCAAACTCCAATTACGGCGTCATTACAAACCCCAGCCTTCTCTCACCTACGGCACACAATCTAATGAAGTGATGCCTAGGAGTTAGCCACCCATACTGGATATACGTGCCGAGACAAATATCAAAATAATGTAATAAATATCCCAAGGAAAATGTATCTATAGGGTGGGGAAGTGGGGGGAAGACGTGCAGCTGGGCAGAGAGACAGAGTCATTTGTATCGAATGGAAATAGCTTTTTTGAGATTTACCGCCATGCATCACAGTCAATGCAATCACCGGCTCACATGCTGTATGCGTATGCCAACATACGCGTGTGGCATGGACGTTGTGGAAGTGCTCAAAGAACGTTCAATGTGGGCTGGAGACTCCTTCCTGTTCATATGGGATGCAGTAGGCAGAATCAAAAACGCTGCTATACCGTGATATATTAGTTTAAGATGAAATCGACTGAAAGAGAGGGGGGGAGAGAGAGAGAGAGAGAAAGTGAAAGAGAAAGAGAAAGAGAAAGAGAGAGAGAGAGAGAGAGAGAGAGAGAGAGAGAGAGAGAGAGAGAGAGAGAGAGAGAGAGAGAGAGAGAGAGAGAGACATACAAGAGTGCCGAGAAAACAGGGACACCAGATGTTCTTTGATGTTTATAATAGCATATATTATTAATATTAATTAGACCACATAGTCAATGACGCATTTGGGACGCTTCCAAGTCAATTAAGCCAAATGGCATTCAGGAGATGGTGGAACAATATTTCAAGGCAGGTGTTCAGAACTCCCTGGGTAAATCTTTTTATCTCCATGCTAGGAAAACAAGCATTTTGAGCTTAATTTGAGCCTCATATCTGCAATAATAATTAAAAAGGGGATTAAAAAGACACAAGTGAGAAGAAGCTGAGAAGAAGCCAACAGGTAATCCTGTTTAGGCAAACCCATCCAAATGGCTCCTATATCTGTAAATCCCATCTCTGATTGAGAGCGTTATTATTTATGTGAGAAATATATTGCGGCGACTTAGAGAAGTAGTGAGTTTAAGACCGGTTGAGCTTTTTCACTACATACACAAAGACTAATGTCATCATCAATCAGCGGCAGTGATTTCCAATTCATCAGCCAGACTAATGTGAGCGTTTGCAATCTAACAGGGTTTGGTCTTTTTTCTCTTCAACATGGTTATCGTCCGAAGTTATCTGAGGCTTAGCGGCTACAGTACCCCGAGACGGGAATGGGAGACAAAAGACAAGTGGGGACAACATCATTACATACTGTCTGCTCATTGACCTTGGGGTTAAGAGTGCTGAATGGGACTAATTAATAACTGTCAGGCCGTTTTGTGTTTGTCGGCCGCGTTTGCGTTTTCCGACCGGAGATCCAGCCGGTCCTATGTAGGTCAGAAGCCCAAAGCACGTTCCACTTTCATGAGTTGATCCTTTTTAAGAAGATGAGTTATTCAAAACCTCATATTAAAATGTCAGTCATCGTGGCGAAATAAATAAATGGTATGTCTTAATAAGATGTACAAGGGAGGGGGGGTGGGGAACCATTTCAATACCATCCATCCATTGAACCGACACTCAAGCTCTGATGTTAGGCCTACTTTGTTTACTTACATACTGTGTGTGTGTGTGTGTGTGTGTGTGCGCGTGTGTGTGTGTGTGTGTGTGTGTGTGTGTGTGTGTGTGTGTGTGTGTGTGTGTGTGCGCGCTGTGTGTAAAAGAGGCTGTCTCTATCTGTGACGCGGGCCCTATTTACCATCCGCGTTGAGTCCATCGATAACTGCTTGACCACCAACGTCTGCCTTAACCATGAATAATGCAGGCAGCTCATACTGGGGCTAATCAATGTTCCTCAAACCACCAACATCTGGTACTGGTAATTCCTCCTCAGCATCCCCTGCTCTCCTGAATTAGAAATTCCTCCATCTCCCAAACCCCCGAACCGCCCCACCCCCTCCTCACCATCTCCACTTTCTTTCCCTCTCTCTCTCTCTCTCTCCCTCTCGACCGATTCGGCAGACAGACAGCCTTGATCACCACCGCCACCCCCGCCGCCCCCGCCACCAAAAAAAAAAACCTCCACCCAGCCTCAAACTTATCCCTGTTATTAGAGCCCTCATCAAGTGGTGCGTCGCCGCGCTGCGTGTGCGTAGGATTTACCTATCTGTCCCGCCGCAGACCTGCCGTGTTGAGCCCGGGCCAGCAGCGTGTGATTGTGTTAATTAATCTGTCATTGTGAGCACCGAGAGCAGCTGCAGAGGTCTCTGGGATATATTGTCAGAGCTAAACAATGCCGCGCTAAGCCCCCAGAGTGAGTCTACCATTACACAGGACTAAGAACAGAGGGAAGAGACGGCGGAGGGACGGGAGGGATTGGGGGGGAGAGGGGAGGGGAGGGGAGGGGGGGTAAAGCGAGAGGAGGACAAGGGGGAGGGGGGGATCCATCATTGACTAAAGCAATGACGCCTGACCTTTACAATGAATTAGCTTCCATGCTTAATATTGACTGAAATTACAGTCTGATACTGAATGTAACATCCCAGAAGATCCCGGAGCTCTTAAACCCTCGGCTATCCGCGGCTATCAGCGAGTGTCGGCTCCATGGCGACACGGTATGTTCTCCGAGATACCGGGAGGAGAAGGGGGGAAAGCATCAAGAACAACAACAACAACATCAACAAGAGTTTCCTTTCAAAAAAACGTGTTGTTTTTTTTCTCTTTTTGACGGGAGGCTCCAGTGTGAGGTTCCACATTAGACTGTGAACATTACTATGTAAATACGCAGATACCCATGAGTGTGTACAATATGGAAACAAAAACACATAATGAGATTAGCGCTGATCCATTTATCTCTGGTGCACGGCCATAATTCAAGAGGATACTCTGTCCCACGGGAGCGTCTGACTAACGGATACACATAGCAACAGACATCCTCTAACCTCCGCCGCCCGAGCAATGGCTCTTAAAGAGCAGCCACCAAAAAAAGTAAGGGAACCCGAAAAAGTTTTTCTTTTGTTCTTAACGGCACTATTATAACAGCAATTTAGTCTCGTGATAACATGTTAGCAGGGTGCCATGACGAGAGAGGCATTTAGCCAGGGAACGGAACCGCCAGGTGGAGCAGAAGACAATCAATAAAAATACCAGGTGGTAGATCAAATCATAAAAGTCACTGGGTGGTATATATCAAATCATTAAAAGCACCAGATGGCGTGCATTAACATCTTGTGCCCCTGTAGGCAAGGGGTGGGGATGTGACTGATATAAAGTAGAGGATACTAATTATGTCTGCACTTCAACACAATGCGGCTTTCTTTATTTAAAAAGGAGCAGAATCAAGTCCTGCTAGTTGGGGGTGTCACACGGTATATGTGGAGCTGCGTTATTAGTGGTTAACTCGACATATGTTAATTGTTCGCCGTCGTCATATTATTTCTTTAGCTGTTTTCCCACATTATAAATAATGACCTAAGTAAATGTTTCTGTTTGATATCAGTCGAGAAACGTGATGCCAAAACAGCATAGAATGAATATTTGACATCTAATCTACATGATAAGAAGCGCACCTTTTGATTAGTCTTATAATCCTAATAAACTCTTCTCAAAACTCACCTCTTCAAACTTGCCAATTGCCTATTCCCTTCCCTTGCTTGTTTGCTCATCTCTAACTGTGTTTTTGATTAAGTTATTTTGCTTTCTATGTTGCTGCCAACATTGTAAAGCATCCTTGAATTATGATTATTATTATTATTGTTATTGTTATTAATAAACAGTAAAATTCTGTGTTGTGTTAAAAAAACATTGTATTACCTGCGATTGGGGATGAGCACGGTGGATGTTGTTCCTGATCCCTGACAGGATCGGCTGAGTTGGCCTCGGGGGGGACCCCTGTGGCTCCGTGATGCTGGAGGCTACCCGGGCTGGGCGGCCTGCAGAGGGGGGCCCTAGCATCGCTTTCTCTCACACACACTTTCTTCTCCTCCCCAGAAGGACACCTCTCCTCCAGGTAGGAGCACTTCTGCTGCTGCTGTTGCTGTTGCAAAGCTGCTTCATTAGCCGCAAACCCTGGCTCTACTGCCTGGCCTGGTGGGTTCATGACCTGCCAGCCTGGGTATGCGCTGCCGTTGATGGTGTCTGCCTCGGTCATCGCCTTCTGAAGGTATTCCATGCTGCTCAAACCCAACGGTGGGCGCACGTGATTCATACCGAGCAGAGATCGCTCCTCTCCCTCGGTGCCTAGGGCTGCCTGTGATGAGGCCATCATTCTCCCGAGCATCTCCCTGACCTTTACCTCGATGCCAGCTGTGGCCAGGACGGGGTTATAGTCCTGCTGCTCTGCTCGGTCTGCAGACAGGAACCTGTTGTGTATGTTGGAGATGTACTGGGTGTACAGGTTGGCGGGGGGCTCTTGCACTAGGCTACTCAGCTTCGCAGACATCTCGTGGTCGGCAGAGAGCTTGCTCTTGGCTGCCAGCTTGTTGAGGTGGACCTTCATGTGGTTCTTCAGAAACCACGGTTCTTTGAAGCGCCGGCCGCAGATCTGACAGCAGTGTTCGAAGGACTCCTTGTGCTTCCTCATGTGACCTTTGAGAAACCAGGCCTGGCTGAAGGTCTGGCCGCACACCTCGCAAGGGAATTCACCTACGGGTTTCACCTTGTCACCGCCCCCTACGGCGGGCTTCTGTCCCTGGGCCGAGTCTGCCGTGATGTGAGCCGTCTCCACGTGGCCGATCAGCTCCTCCTCGTGGGTGGCGGCGAACTCGCACAGGGTGCACTTATAGGGCTTGTGCAGGATTCGGATGTGGCGTTCCAGCTCCTGCTGCTTCCTGAACTTGCCTCTGCAGAAGGAGCAGCGGAAGCCGCCGGTCGGGTGGGGCTGCATGGCCTCGTTGTGGACGCTCGTCCCCGTGGTAGGCACGGAGGTGTGAGGCGGGCCCTCGCCTGTCCCAGAGGGGGTGAGAGAGAGCTGCGGGGATCGTGTGGGGGCGTTCTGTGGCAGAGGCGACTTCTGCAGCTGGGCTAGGAGGGATCCCTGCTGATGGCCAACGTAGCTGCCTCTCATCTGCCTGTCCCTAAGTATCGCCCTCTCCTCAAGCTCATGAAGCAACCTATTCTCCTCCCTGATCCGTCCGCGGCCTTTTCCCACAATGCCCTGCTTGTGGGTGCGGAGGTGGATCTTGAGATTGCCCTTCTGCGCGGCCCGGTGGTCGCAGTAAGGACATTTGAAGGGCTTCTCCCCTGTGTGTGTGCGCATATGGAGCGACAGGATGCTGTTGAAGCGAAAGCGCTTCCCACACAGTGGACAGGGGTACTTCCGGTTCTTGTGGGTGTCTTCGTGGCCAGAGCTCGCCTGCGTGACTATGCTCTGGTTGGCGACGCGCATGAATTGGGGAAGCTCCACTCTTCCATTCATGCTGCTCAGAATTCTGGCATCCATTATCTGATTGGCCAAAAGCGCCATCTGGCTCTTAATTGGGTGGGTTGCCAGGTTAATGAGGCTCTCCTTTTGAGGATCAGGTAATGTTTCAGTGTGACGGTCAGAAATGGCTATCTGGGACGGGCAGAGGGCTGGAAGTTAACACTAGGCTGATTGTTAACAGCTACTTAGATCAGGGAGAATTGGTTTTATTTTGCTCATCTGCTATATTTCACTGTAGAGTCGAATGGGTTCTGACCTAAAAAGAAATAAAAAAGGAGAACAGATCTTAGTAGAGGTCAAAGTAAACGTTTCAAAGTATTTTTAACAGAAGTACAGTACATTGATTCGAATGCAAAAGGGAAAAATGATGATGGTGGTTATTTTCTCACACAACGATGCTATAACGATTACCATAACTGGCACTTGTTAACCAGGAAACAAAGGCAGGCAAGATTTGACTCTCATCCTGTGTTCGGTGCGTCTGTGGTTTTTAGATCATTGTTAGCGATGCTAAAAGTGCTGAATAAGTAGACCTCAAAGACTTCCTTTACAATATGAGTGTTTTTAAGTGCGTGTTGAAACTGTTGTCTCTCTCATCATGTACTGAAAGACAATACAGAGGCAGCATAAACATCAAAGCCTTGCTTCCTCTTGCTCTGATGGTTGCACTTCACAAATTTGTGGATAACAGTACACGTGAAAACCCAATCAAAGTTAAAGTCTTTGGCAGGCCTGATACGTATTTAAATCAAACCTTTTATCATGGCAAATGATGTCACCAGATTAAACAAACAATTGAATCTAACAATAAAATCAAACCAAAGGGTATGACAATTTAATAAACAGAAAGCTAAAGTATGCCTTACATTTGCAACCAGAGCCAACTCCCTTTAGCAATTCCTCGGTAGCAACAAACAAAGCTTCAAATTCAGAACGCGCTACAATAGCAGAGGTCACATAAGCCAGCCCTGCACGGCTCTAGTGTAACACCAAAGGGCATGCAACAAAGCCTGCACTGTCCACCATGAATTAACACTGGATTACATCATCCTGGACCGCAACCTCAGTCAGTCAGGAAAAATTATGTGTACAAAAACACAGCGATAAAGTGTTAGCCTGTTGGCAGCAATTGGCCGCTCGGGTCACATTTTCATTCATGATGAATGCGCCGATCAGGCATCAGTATAGCTGAAAATGAATAAGTAATCACTGGCATGAACTTTTGTGATATACAAGAGAACAAAACACTGTCCAAGCTTCGTTGGTCTAATGATGTATTAAAAGAGTAGGAATACAGCAAGACATGTTCAGCAGTGCGTGTGTGTGTGTGTGTGTGTGTGTGTGTGTGTGTGTGTGTGTGTGTGTGTGTGTGTGTGTGTGTGTGTGTGTGTGTATGTTAGTGTGTGTGTGTGTGTGTGTGTGTGTGTGTGTGTGTGTGTGTGTGTGTGTGTGTGTGTGTGTGTGTGTGTGTGTGTGTGTGTGTGTGTGTGTGTGTTTATGCGATAGCCAGCAGGGTGCACGTGTGTGCTTTGAATGTGTATATGTATGTGACTGTTTTCTCATGTATGTCTGATAGTGCCTTGATGAGTGTGAGGGTGCACTCATATGGGTGGGTGTGCACCATGCATGGTTCGCATTGTAGACACATACGAGACTGTCAACGTGTATGGACGGACAGCTGCAGGGGGGGAGAGCCAAACACAGTGCAATGCCGTCAAGTGTGTTATGTCTGTCAGATACAATTAGAGTCCTCCATTTCAACCCGAGATGGTGACTGATTGCGGTTCAGCATAAAGGTGTCAAGGTAGCTGCCATGTAGGTGTGGTTTGAGGGATGCAATGCATTGCACATGCAACTGATGGTTATGCCTGAGATACAAATATTGGAACCAAGCCTCTTGATCGTTATTGCTGTCAATACAGAACGTGGGTGTTATACTAAGAAGTACAATTGATTGTCCTATCATTTCTTCTTTCAATTTGAGTATATGACCACTATCCTAAATCCAAATTAAAATAATACTGATGAGACTGTTTCTGTAAAAAAAAGAAAAGAAAAAAAAAGAAATAGACCATTTTACTTTATTGTCACAGCTGTGTGAGGAGAGAATTCTATCTGGGCCAGAAATGGTTTCACCTCATAGCAAATTGCATTCTAAGCCTACAACCAATAGTTTCAGTTCACTTCTAATGTGACCTATATACAACATTAACACAAATGTATCTACAAGCCTGTAGCAGTAAATATTCTACAATTGGTATTCAATCTGAACATACCTTAAAACAAACAGTATTTTAGTTCAGATGCGTTCTATATATTTTTTAATATTTGTGTTTAACAATGTGCTTGAAAAGCCTTTGGCTTACAACAGACTGATAACAAAAGTAGAATTGATTATTGAGCATTCTTGTAGGACTGCCATGAATGCCACCCACTATGCTACAGCCAAAATACATATTGATAGACCAAAAGACAGACAGGCAGACCAGCATGCCAGTCTATACACTGACTGGTTAAGGTATAGCAGGCAGAGGGTAGAAGCAACATGCTGGTCCACCATGACCCAGAGCCAAAAGATAACACCATACACTTTCAGACAGGCAGATTAATGAAAGCCAATGGTAGAGTTTCTCTGCAGACCCCCCAAAAGCCTGACGGAGACAGAATAGTCTCACCCACTACATTCATTACTGCAGAAGCACAAAGCACAGAAAGAGCACACACAGCACTAACAAACTAGCTCCTTGTGAGTAATAGCTAAAACACTCATAAAGGAATACGTACACATTTGTTGTGGATAAAGTAAATATATGCCACTCTTTTCTTTTTTTTTCTCATCACAATATTTATGTGGCTTGATGCTTGTTAAAAAAGAAAAAAGAAAGTCTGGTGAGCACATGAGTGCTCGAGTGATTCAATGTTCCTGGGGAGTCAGCTATTCCGTGTTATATTTTCATGGAGGTCTCCTGATTAAATTTGGTTTTGTTTAGTGCAAGAATGCTTATTACTGGCCTTAAATATAATGAACAGTGAGAGAAAATAAATCCTCACGGCCGGAAGGAATATAAAAAAAAAAGGAAAAGCTATAGGGCAGTTAGTTTGGAATTAGACTCAAAGGAGCAGGATAGCTTAGTGGTGCCCAGCTGTGTAGACACCGGTGGGGCTGGGGCTATATTCAGGCTGGAGATAAAACTAGCCCAAAACTGACCGAGCCACCCCCACTCCCAGAAAGCCTCCTCTTCACACACATGTGTCTAAGTAGCCACTGGAGGACCAACAAAAACACCACCATGATGGTGGATTTTTGAATGTCGTTTCTTTTGGTGATCTTCTTCAGATGTACAATATTTTCTATAAGTGGTGGATGATGGTATGACATACAATCTGAATATTTTATGCCTGATTGGGATTTTCTCAGTTGGAACAAGTCACATATTTTTGTAGTACAATAAATAGTAAAGAGAAAGTCGATCACTGTGTAAGGCAAGTGGACGACGTGGACATCGAAATGTGTTGTCCTCTCTGGTTCCCTGCTTGTGAATACCGGTACACACTGTTACACTGGAAATAAAGCAGCCGTGGATATATATATGAAATCACTTATGTGTAAACAGTTGCTCTTGTTTGCCAAGACCACCTGTTCTTTCTGGAAGGAAACAAAGCTCGGGCATATTATGGGATCTGTTATCAGTGTGGCGTGCGTTGGGGACGCCTTGCAACGGAAGATGTTTATCCACATGGCGGAGTCAGTCTCAGATGGTTGGACTCTGCAGGAAGGCAGCCATCTCCAATGGAACTCCAACTGATTTCACAGAATGGAGCTATTCCAACATATTGACATATTTCCCTTTCTTGCAGTGTACACATATCCAGCTGTGCAAAAACAACCTCCACTGTCAATAAAGTTGCATAGATTTAACTTGCCATGAAAGTGCAATGTGTACGATGGAGCCCCTCCCAGTAAGTAGGCCGTAGCAGACTTTTAGAAGTCAGCAACAATGTTCTGACTCTATCTGGCTATGCAAATGTGGGAGATGAACTAGGGTAGCTCTGTGTCTGGGTGCCGTGAGTGGGAGGGGTTTTGTTGATATTCTTGTAAACACAGGTACAGGATCTCTTATTTTTAGAATATATCCATTATAGGATGGGATTTTACTGATAAATTATTGAAATCGCCATCGATCAGCACAGACTACTGACATGTCCATGTTATTTTCGGCTAAGAGCAAGTTGAAGTGATACCCAATGCGACTTTAAATCAGTCTGACAGCATATTATAGGAGGGAGGTGGGGGTGTGCAAATACTATTGTGCATATTACTTTCATATTTTTATCTCAAACACACTCTGAGGCATTAAAACAAAAGTCATTAAACAAGTCATCACAAAATCACAGCAGGAGTTTGGTAATGCCCCTAACAGTATCTCATTAAGCTATGACTTAGAATAAAATCCAAGGCACATTAACTGGGCTGATAATTCAATGAAGTTACTCATTTGGCAGCCATCTTGTTGTTGTGATGATCTTCTTTCAATCCTGCTAGTACAGCATAGGACGATCATACAGTGGGACTGCCCTCACTCTCATATAGAACATGTGATTTATAAGTGTGGATATCTTCCCATCCCCATTCTCTCCATTCATCCTCTAAAAGATTTCTATACATCTATCTCTTTATCTCTGCCCCACTATCTCTCTCTCGCTTCCTCTCTCTCTCTCGCTCTCTCGAACACACACTCTCGAAAAACAGCAAAACATCCACCATTAGACAACGGGGTATCAGCGTAATTAGAAAATGACTTCCTTTGCAATCCTAGCTAAGTAGTTTACACACTGTAATTACAGGGACAAAAATCATCTATTAAATCATTTCATTGATTGAGCTCATCAACCCAGTAGGATCCCAGGATTGTGTTCAGGCAAACATCTGGGCTAAAAGAATTAGCCTTTAGTCTCTCAGGCATCACACGGCAGCCAGCGCCATGCTGTTGACGCCGGACATGGGAGGAACGACTGTGGGTTCTTCAGAGTTATGTCATGAGTCGTACAAAGGCAATGGAACAATCCAACCCTTTCTGTCCCAGTCTCATCTCCACATCAGCAGTGCTACGGCTCGGAGGATGCAGAGGGCATTGCACCGACACGAAGTCACGTCTTGATAACTCTGAAGACATTGGACTCTCATCCTATACGACGTCTGAGGTCCTCGTACGAGTATATCGAAGCAGTTGTGAAAAACACCTCGACATGTCAACCTGCTTTTCTGTCTAGAGTGTGTTCCCTCGTTGTCCCTGTGACCTCTGCCCTGACTTTCTAACCAACACACGCAAGCGTGCGTCTGAGTGTGTGTGATTGTGTGCGTGTGCATGGGTGTAGGTGAGTGCCCGCAGATGAAGGTGAAGTACTTCGTCTCGTGTGCCGTGAACGCGCCCTGCCACTGTGTGTTGGCAACAGAGGCAAGTGTTTAATGTGGCAGCTGTTGGCCTTGTGGATTCTCACTAATCACTCTCTCCTGATTACTCTGATGAGTGTATGATGCTCTTAAATAATCAACCCGCGATGAAAAAAGATCAATAATTATCGTCATCTCCCTAAGTAGTGCAGCTGCACCCGCCTGCAATAATTACAACTAGAACCAGGGCGCCTTCTCCCGTCACTTAGCACCACTTATTATTAGAGATAGCGCTAATTGGTGCGGTAGTGGCCGACAATACTTTGCAGGGTTCATCATAAAACAGCCATGCCTGGAAGGTTACGACAGATCAGAGACTTGGAGCCAAGGTATGGTATTAAACATTGCATGCTGAGACAAAGAGATGATGTGACGTGGGGGAGCAGTAGACATTCTATCAGCGAGCCCCTCGGATAGCGTTTGCCACGTTTGCCCCCTCGCCATCCTCCCAGCCCCCTCCAACAACCGACCCCCCCACACCCTCACCCCCAACCCCCTGCCTCTCCCCCCCCCAACCTCCATCACCCCCCCCCCCCCCGCCCCCTTCCTTCCTTTATATCAGCCTGGCAGACACAATTAACATTTTCATAAAAACAATTCCCTGCCTCCGATAGTCCAATGTAATTTGTTTTCCATCTCTGTTCATTAATCATTGTTTAAATCGGTGAGCCATCCGCTCCACTCTGCCATCTGCACTCAGCTGTGCTACAGATATGACACCTTCCCTCTTAATGGGAGCTGACAGGCAGGAGAGGAGGGCCGTGGAAAATAGCTTCCTGCATGTGCCCTGTGTCTCCATCCCACATCCTGCCAGCAGGTGAAAGTAGGCTATTTAATGGGTTCTGATAAATCCCAAAGGCAAAAACGATTACAATACAACGCAAGAACGTACACAAGTTCCACTATATACTCTGCTCCTGCATCACACACACCGGCGCTATTTTGGCAAAAAACTATCAAGAAGAAGCAGAATGTGAAGCAAGGTTCACACAGAACAACACACAGACATACTTTGCAACAATGGCAATACATTCCACAATTTGTCGAAGCTTTTGGGAGCCCCCCCCCCTCCACCCCGCCCCTGCTAGTTAAATTAGTGCAGTGTTCCTACAATATGCTATTGTTTTCCTGGAATTGGGAGCAAGGTTATTAATTATTCACTGTTGTGTTCTCATACGAGGGGGGATATGCTTTTCACTCTATTGCCTCATAGCTCAAACACTTAGGGCCATGGTACCCGGGCAAATTTCACCAGGCAACATCATAGAGATAAAATAATCACAAGGAAGACATTCAAGAGACGAAAAGTTTCCAAGAGTTTTGAATGATATGTTCTGATTTGCTGCCCTCGCCCAAATTGAAAATTTCCTAGATTGCCACACACCGCACCGAAAATCATTTGAAGGAACTTC
The DNA here is from genome assembly GCF_902167405.1 of Gadus morhua. Lineage (NCBI taxonomy): Eukaryota > Metazoa > Chordata > Actinopteri > Gadiformes > Gadidae > Gadus > Gadus morhua. Next base: position 15,008,455 of record NC_044056.1, on the reverse strand, counting down.
CCCCTTGTTGTATTTTCAAAATGAGTTTAAGCCTTTGACAAATAGCTAAGGCTTTTTCTGAGAAATCCTATTGAATGTGGTTGTGGGGGTGCCAAAAAGTTCATCTGGTCTGTTGATTTGAGCATGGATTACAGAAATTAAAATCATGTGTTCCATGTTCAAACAAGTGCTTCCTTCGGGGGGAGAAAGTTGCCAAGCAGAGCTTTGTCATGTAAGCCGTGTGACTTTCTTGCAGGATAATGAGAAAAGGGCTGTGGTGCAACATTTGATACAGTTTCATTCACTCACTCTCTCTCACAACAGCTCCCTCTCTCCTTATGGCAGCAATAAATTCAATGGGCCTTTCTATAGCGGCCAAGAAGGATCCTGATTAAATCAGTTAACCTCTTTGCAAACGCATATTCACTCCTGAATAGTGTCACTAACTCCCTCCCATAGTTATGAGAAAAAAATCCCGACACACTCAGGGGGCAAGGGTTTTTGGTCCAACAAAAGCAGCCGCTAGTATAGTAAATAACTAGTAGGCTATGTTCAGTATAAACAAAATCTGAATATTTCATGTTGATTGATCGTACTGACTGCCACCCACCTGCTCCTCCTCCTGTCCCACTGGAGCTGGCAAGAGGAGAATTCAGTAATTGAGAAGAGCAGAGCATGGTCTCTTTTTGCTCACATATGACAGATGGGGCATCATCGCTTCAAAGGAGAGCATTTGGAAAAGGAGGAGGGGGAGAGGGGGGGGAGAGCAAAGGCTGAGGGTGCATGGTTTTGCAGCTAGCTAAAGAACACCGCACAGGTGACCACGATTTAGGGACAGTCGTCACGTAGTTTTGTAGTTAAGTACAAATAAAAAAAGGCCGATGCCATGCTACATTTATATTGGCGTACTGAGTTTAAACGGAACAATGAACCCATCAACAGCTAGGCAAGCTGTATAAATAGGCACAACGTTATAGGCCTGCAGTTAGACACAGAAACTCCCAATAGGTTGTGTTTTTATAACAGACACCCGAATTAATACAGCACTAGAATAGGTGTTACAAAAACCCTAATCCATGTATGCTTCAAATAACTGAGTTAATTACCGGGACAACGGATTCAATCAAATTTGAGAATAATTTATGAAAACGAGAAGTCAGGATTAGTTGACCAGAAATGTGTGCACTGTGCACCGCTTTATTAAAAACGAAACGAATTATTGGTCATACGCATAGCCCTCCTCTGAGTTAAGACAACATGACATTATTTGGTTGATATGTTTTGACAATAGGACAAACACCTTCCAACAGTAGAGATGATTTACTCATAGCAAGAATCAGACAACGGGATGCAAAAACATGCGTGCCACTCCGAAACTCCGCTCGTATCATGAGCAAAAAATGCGACTTGTTTGAAACTTATTTACTTCCGCAAATAACCAAACTAAAAGAAACTGCTCTAAGAGTGAATCTTACCTGGGCAATGCGAGAAGTAGAGGACGCGGAGTTGTGACAGCCGGAGTTCAGTGACGAGTGATGAGCTGCATGACTGACTGCTGTACGTACGTATGTATGTGTATTTGTGTGCGTGAGTGTATGTGTGTGTGTGTGTGTGTGTGTGTGTGTGTGAGAGAGTGTTGAGTGTAGTCTCACGCTGCCCAGCCGTGTTCAGATTTCCGCTGTATTCCCTTCACTCAAGCTGCGGGCACGTCCGCGAGACGCAGGCAGTGGCTTGTTTTCTGCAATAATTCCAGCACAAACAAGCGCTAATGAAATTTTCCGACATTTAATTGGGATACTTGGGTGGTGATGTCCTAAAGCGAGATGTCTCCCTCATCTGGCCACAGGTGGAGAGTGAACTGACACCACGCGTGTTAAAGGGACATTAACCGCGCTTCGAAAGTCTCCGGTATTCTTTTTTTTTTTTACGATACATTTAACGAACTTTGATGGGAAGTACATTTTAAAAGTGCGATCCTGGATGTTTTCCTAGTTTTTTGGAATTATAAATGTTCAATTACTGTGCTACTACATATTTTAGTGTAGGCTGCATGCTGTTACATTACCGTTATTTACGAGACGTAGGCTATTGCATGTGTGACCTTTGTGCAAATGTCATATTGAATGCTATTTGATGTATTAGTAAGCCTGCATGTCAAGTGATGCTGAAGCTATAGGAGCGTATTCATTTCCGAATGCCAATGTACTGATCATTTAGTCAATCATAATTGAATCAACTGTAAACACATTCCACACATAAATGTAGCCTATTCAATGTAATGTTATAGTCGAAAGAACCAATACAAATATCCAAGGCAGGAATGACAGGTCCCAGACTTTTTCCAGACGATTTTCTGCAATTTATATTTCATTATTAAATAAATATACATATGCCTATATATAAATATAGATCACTGTAACATACAGCAAAGCACCAACAACTTTTAAACATGTTTGATTTAAACTTGAATTTGAAATTGACTCCACAGCCAGCACACTCATGGCCCAAAATCCCAAAGAAAATACTTAATAGTAAACTAATTGCTCACCTGATGCACTTGTGCATCAGAGACGAAGAGTTAATGTCAAACGATAAGCCACTTCGGATTCATGTTTGTAGTTGGATTTATAACCTGGGTAAGGTGCAGTTTAACAAGTACACAACGTGGCTTATCCAGAAGCCTGAGATCAGGAGCCAAGAGTGACTCTCTCTGGCCCTTGCACCTGTCCGGACAACAATACCCGCTTGGATCCTTCATCGCACAGCACTTAAAATCCCCTCTAATCCCTGCATGTAGATTTTCTGTTGTGTTCCAGGCTATTACATCGTTCACATTCTAGGTGTCTTTGAAATCCAAATGGTTCTCCTGTTCCAGTACAGCCCTTCACATCTTAACCCACATTAAGTCTACTGATTTGTGTCTCGACAACCCAATGCTACTAGGTTAAGCATTGGCTAATCTGTCTCATGCTACCTGGATTTTCATATTGGAGGAATAATCCTTCTGAGAGAGGAGGTGGGGCGGGGGGAGGCCGTCACCTCAGGACAAGTTTCAAAGCTTCTTATCAGAGTTCGCACAAAAAACACTTCATAAAAAAGTGAAAAGATAGTCTTTTAACTTGGTAGCTGCAGCTTTAATTAAAGCTACTTTGAAGAGTGAAGTTGATCTACTTTTATGTGCTCCTTCGCATACCCATCATGCCAAATACAAAACACCTGTCAAGATTCTTGATTTAAAATATTGTCACGCAAAAAGAAACCGCACGGATTACCAAAACTCTTTATTTTCTTACTAACTTGAAAACAAGAAATATTTTTTCCAGATATAAAGCTGTTCACATCAGTGGACAATACATTCAATCAACATGTCACAAGGAATAATAACCATTGATCACACAATCCTGTGTAATAAATCCAAAAGGAAAACAATGAATCTTAAAGTTGCAAAGCTTCTTTTTTTTGCCTCAATGTTGCAGACAACATAAGGGATCAAACGAAAAGCGGTTAAAACACTGACTTGTCACAACACATGTTAAGGCTCTGCCACAGGGGCGAATACCAACCAGGACAAGCACTAAGGCAAGGGGGACAAGTGTTAAGTGCCATTATAATGCAGAAGCAGGTGAACTAAGACAAACAAACAAAAACATCTAAAATAAATGCCATACATGAGATGCCGATTTAAGCGTTTGCCATTAGGAGTACTACACAACCTCTTCCCCCCCGGCCCAGCCCCCCAGAAAAAAACTAAGGGTGTTGACGAGCAAAGTATTGATCACCTCAATTTCCTCGTAACGCTTCACCTGTTCTGCCGCCCTGCTTTGAACTTTGAAACCCTCTTGGGGGGCTCGACAGGGGGGGCTGCGTCCGTGGTGCCCTCTTCCTGTTTCCTCTCCAGTATCGTCGGCAAAGCAGGTGGAGCGATGGTGAGGTGAGGAACAGCTGTGGGCATGGGATCCTTCTCCACCACTGTGCCTGAAAAAGCCTGGGGGGAAAAAAAGGTTCTCTGTCACGGAACAGTCGAAAAATACAAATCAAGAAACTGGTGCGAGGGCCAAAGCCAGAGGACCGGGTCAGACCTCGAAGCGGCTCGGTGTGCGTGGAAGTGCTGTGGGGCTGTCGTCCTCCGTGTGGCCGTCGCTGGTGTCGCTGTGCGGCGCGTCGTCGTGGCTCACACTGCGGCCGACCAGCCGCCGCTCGTCAAAGTCGGCGGCGCTGCTCTCGCTGGTGTCGCTGCACACACTGTTCTCCCGGCTGCGCGACTTCAGGATGGACTTCCTCGGGACGGGCTCCCCGTTCTTCACGTCCACAAACAGCCTGAAAAAAAAAAGAAACGTATCAACCAGCTTACATCCACAGTAGAGTAGAGATACCCTGCTTGGTCAGAAATTATCTGGGAGCGGCCTAAAGCCTAGAGATGTACTCACACATTGGTGGGCACAGACAACCTGATATAGATATACTCAGATTCGGTTTCACTTCGAAAAGCTGACCTGATCATCTACCGCTTACTTACAGCAGTGTTCTGGTTATTCATCAGGGAATGCTCCCAATTCTATTAACCTTCAACCATTGCTTGAACCACTGTGGTACATTGAAGAGAAGTGTTTGAATGTAATTGGTGGGGCGTGTTCCCGTACCTGTAAATGTCCACTGGCGAGGTGATCTTGTGGAGCTCATGGTGAGAGTGGCCGTTGGTGCCGTTGTTCTTCTTCTTCCTCTTGGAGTGAGTGAGTGAGTGCTCTTTACGTTCGCTGAACTTCAGAGTTGTGTTCTTTCCGGTGCATATTCTCACCTGGAGGGGGGGGGGCAGAAACACTGATGGATGGAAGAAGATATTGCTACATACTTGATTTTCTCCGGTAGCTCAAAATACCATTAATTCAGATAATGAACCTCCATCGACAGACCTTTTTTGGCTCGACCGTGTGAGAGAAATAGATGGTGGGCAAGCAATCTTCTTCTTCTTCCTCCTGCTCGTCTTCGTCCTTGGTCGTGTCTCCGCCGGGTGCCGCCTGGCTGACGAGCTGACCGTTGGCAGGACTGCTGGTGGCCCAGCTAGTCTTTGGACCGGGCTCCTTCTCTGGCTGGCTGCAGTCTGCCTCCTTCTCCTCTTCAGAGGAAGAGGAGGAGGTGGTGTCGTCTCCATTGGTGTCCCCGGTGTCAGACAGTCTGCCCAACAACCAGAACCGGACAGATTATTCAACAATGATAAATATCCATCATCCATCATTATAAAAGGGCATATTGATATTGTATTTTTACAAAATAATCGCTACTGATTTTCTTGCCTTTCTTGCCTTGAACGAAAAATCAACATGAAGATTTTTCTTTTGATATTCTGAATAATGAGCTGCATTAGTTATCCCTTATGATTTGAGGGGAAACAAATTATAGTGTACCACTGCAGTTATCAGCAGTCTTAGTTGATTCCAGTTGTAGAAACATTCGGTGTGTTTACATGCACTTCAAAATTCAGTCAAGCACCCAGAGTAACCCCCTTACGTTTATTTATTATTCATTTGGGGGATTTGCATACTCATTATCTCGCATACATGGCCACGAAGGTAACCAGGTTACGAAAGCTAGGAAGGGTTAGGGTTCAGTGATGCGCACCAAATCCAAATAATAACTTGACATAATCAATCCGTGATGGGTCAAAGGTTCTTGACTAATAATATTCTGTTGAACTACATCCTTGAGCTGATATGTAACATTGAATACACTGATGACAGAATGACTGCATTCAACACAATATGGTGAGTACGCGTGTACATGCATAGCTCATTTAGATATTTTTCAGATCCCTATTGCAGCACCTTTTATTTTTATCTTAGATCCCTTATTTCTAGAACGAAAGACATTTCCTTGTCGCAAACCAAACTGCTTAGAATAACCAAGAGCATAAAAGCGGAACCACTTCCCTGAACAGGCACGTGTCCTCTTGGCTCTCACCACTGACCAATTAAAGCCAATGGCCAAATGGTTGTGATTATGTCAGTAAAAATTCAGGAGCCAACTTAAAGCTGGTTTTTGTAGTGTATGTGTATGCATGTATGTGTATGTACCGGTCCTCTTCGTCCTGCAGCTCCTCCAGCTTCTCTAGTTGGTCCAGCCTGGCCCAGAGCTCTTTCTCAGAGAGTATCTTGCAGTATTCTTCATCGGCCTCTACTCCTTTGCCCTCCTCTTCTACCTCCTCCAAATCCAACACTGTATCCAACTTTGGCTTAGAGTTGGGTTTATGGGCTACCCTCTGCTTTCCTGTAAATAGTGAAAAAAGATTCTTAAAAATATGCAGGAAATATACCCTATGCATGATGACGCTACTCGATTCTAGATGTGATCCAATATGCCCAAGGGCACCTCATTTTGTAGCAGTGTAATTTGCAAGTATTTCAGTCTTTGGTTCTATCTACATAAAGAAAAAGGAAAGGGAAATTACCTTTGGTGACAACCGTTTCTCTGCTGCGAACCTCTTCTCGGATGTCCACGTAGCTTCCTTTGTTCTGAAGGAAAGGCCGGTTAGTAGGTCAGTGCTTGGCTTTATATGTCATGTGGAATCTATTTTAGGTGGGTATAAAAACCCACCGATAGTTCTTTGAGATCCTCTGTGAACCCAACTCTGGCTTCAAAATTCTTCCTAGTCTTGAGCAAGTCGTCGAGTTCACCCTTCACGTCTGTGAAGGGTGTAAGCAAACACACAAAAACACGGGCATCAGAGCTTGCATTCAAATTTTCTGTTTCGTAAATCAAGTGGTCCAAATGCTAATGAAAAGAAAAAGATGAACCACTTTCTGCCCTTTAATTTACATCTTCATACTGTAGGGCAGATGTGGGCTTTGAATATTTCCTGCCAACATACAACTCCGGATCATTACATCTTAACAACAATTAAGGCCTCTATTACTAATGGCAGTGGCACCCCTCCTGCCCTGTTTCTATGGCAATGGCGAGCCTCTCTAGTCTGTGTGTGGACTATGCACAGAGGAAAGGTCAAACGCTGAAGGCCTGACAAGTCAGCCGAGCCCTGACACATCTCGGCCAGCTCTGTTTGATTTGCAGCACTTAGGTTTTAATGGTGGGGTGGGCCGGGTCAGAGAGAAAAAAGAGGAGAAGAGAAAGAGGGGGGGGGGAGGCCGTGGCAGCACATTCATGCTTCACTTAACGCGCTAATAATGTTCATATTAAAAAATCCTTACTTAGGCTCATTTGACTTCATATGAGCTTTTGAAGCCCGGAATGATTGGCCGCCACAGGGAGCATTGTGTGCAGTACAGCAGCGCGTTTATGAAATATGTTGCATGTTTTACAAGCTACCCATCCATTTCCTTCGTCTCTGGGCTCGGCTGAAACTACCAGCAGAAGCCATATATGTATAAATATATAATATATAATGATAAATAACATGGAATTCTCAAGGTGACAGACTTAAATCAACATTATCCCAATTGATTGGTCTACTAAAATCATTCAATGTTAAATGAAAAAAGTATGTGCCGGATGATGGTACCTGCCTCTTTTAAGGCAAGTTAACGTGCTTTTAACAAACTGTATTTTTTTTTCTGTTTTGATAAATAGCGTTTTGAGTTTGCAAAGCATTCTGTAAGCTTCTCAGTGTCCACACATCCAATTCTTCCATAAATAAACATGCAAACCCCCTTCTAGCTTTGAGATGTCAGTGCCCTCTGCTGGTCAAGGAATGGCAGTATTGAGCAACATAACATTAAGACCGAACTTATGGAGCCCGAACTCAATACAATTTGCACAGCTCTGAACAGCTCTCAATCATACAAATACACTTGACTGATGGGATGCTTTGATCATTCTCAGCCTCACATGAAAGATGCTTTGGATAAAATCATCTGCTTAATAAATGCAAATGGTTTGCACATTTTTTACATTGTAGATTCAATTGAATTCATATTGTGGCAGGCTATATTCCAATATTCAATATTCCAAAACAAACTCACATTTCACCCTGTGATCAACGATTTTCTGAGCCTGCTTGGCAGAGCATTTGGCAAACCAGTTGTCACCAAGCAACACCGTCACCTCATTGGTGTGGACCAGTTTCCCCGGCATGAAGGCCAGCGGCCCAAAGGGAACCTGTTGTAGTGGATAATAAAACAAAGTTTAGGAGAAATCAACATCTACAAGAACAAACCTCTAATTAGTAAGGCATAAGCCACCGAACTTTCTTGAGAATACAGCGCTAGAGAATGATCATTTTCAAAAGCGAGGCAAAAAATAATAATTTGAGCGTGTCTGTGTGTACAACGTATGATCCTAATGCCGAGTGTTTATTTTGCATTGTGATCATCAAAGATGATTGGCCTTACCATGACATCATAGGACAGGTGGTCTGGAAGGGTACGCAGTCGGTCGTCCAGGGCCTCATAATCCCCTGATACCTTCTTCCTGTTGGGACATTGTTGTGAGTTTTTTACCATTATTTGCAACTTAAAAAAATCCCATTTACTTTCATTGTGGAATCACACTTTTTTGGCCGTAAACTTGTTTATTGTTGAAGTCCTTCAAGGATTTTTGGAAATACAACGTTTAACTTATATCAGAAAAATCTGTCAAAACGTTAAAGAATTAGACAAACTATATGCTGGATAACTTGCAAGGTAGCACATTGTGAGAATTTTGCTCAGTTGAACAGTCTATTCTGTCAGTTGAAGCTACTGGTAGCCTATCCTGAGCAGGGAGCTCTGTTTGTTCGACCATATGACTTGGCAGGGAAATTCAACCCAAAGGTCAGAATGTGAAATAAGCAAAAATGTCTGGTAAGAACCCTCTTCTTAAGCGGTCTGAGGGAATGCATTCACATCATTATAGATTTCACACACAGACACTCTATTATTTTCTTGCATATCTGTATTATGTGGAAAAGACTCACCAGTGCAGAATTTGCTCATCACAGCCTTTCACAACCTGTGGATGGAAAATATTTATAAATCCTAAATCAGTCAAGTACACTCTAATTCCGATTAAATTGTCCAGGGAACATGTAGCGGAATAACATACGTGGTCATATTGTGACTCTTGAACAAGGTGAAAAAGGAGTTTTATTCAGAGCACGTACCTTTAATACAATCTAGGATGCGTATAACGTATGTTTAACAGTAACCAGTTACACAAACCTTTCAGGGCTGCACCGTGTTATCTTATGCGATTGGCGGGTAACGTCAAAAACTATGACCGCAAGCGTTTGACCAGAGATGGCGCTATGCATTATGCTGATTTAGACGTTCCATTACAAACTTTTAAAGTTAAAGTTGGGGTGGATAGTAATAGGGTGGATAGGGGGCGGGGCATCGTCGCTTGGTAGAGGTTACATAAAAAATACAGTGTAAACAGAAGAGCATGAGCGAATCTACAATCTCCACATCATCCCCAAAACCTTCATTTTGATAGTGTTATTGCACATATATTGTCACAAAGAGAACTTCTTGATATTATTAAGCTAGGGGGCGGGTCTGTGCTTTAAACAACATGGTTTCCAGTCAGCTACATAAACATGACCTAGACATGTGACTGCAGGAAAGGGAGCTTCTCGAAAACGTGCAACCGTCTCAGGACGACTCACCCGATCCAATGGGAGTCTAATGCACAGCGTCCGGTAAATACACATACAAATAATAACAATTATGAAACAGTCGTCCATAGTCCACAAAGTCGTGCATCTCGTACACCGAAACCGACTTACAAAAACGCTTGCTGCTCCACCGCGTGCCTACGAGCATGGAAACTGAGTTTGCTGACTGCAGAAGTGCACAGCAATCTTATTGAAACTAATTTACCTGTTCATGTTCCTCTCGAAGCCTATCAACTCTCACTTGAGGATCTATATTCCTTTTACTTTTGTCAGCCATTGTCGTCCCACGCGTAGTGTGCATCAAATGAAAATGAAAGGATATTGCTCCAAAACAATCCTCAAGGGTTGTGAGTCCTAAAGAAGTGTTTATGAATGCAATCACAGATATTCCTGAGACCCGTTCTTGTCGTATTCATCAAGGGGGCAGTGCTGATTATCCACAATTTTAGAAGTGCTATCATTTCACACTCTCATTTCAGGATTTTCGTACGACCACAAAAACATCCACAGAAAGGTATTACATCCGACGGTCGTCACTGATCCTGCGCCATGTTTCTATGCTTGTACCCCGAGGTACTCTGGGTAAATGATATATATAACTTTATTTAAAATCGGACAGGTTTTGATTACAAATTATTAGAAATTACAGTTTTATACAAATAACATCTCAATAAAATCGTCGGTATTGATAGTATCAAGTGTAATAGTCGCTTACACTTTTGATTTATGCAATTCTGACAAACACATCTCCCATCGAGCATTGCGACCATGCGCGAGATCAGACATCGGATAATAAAGGTGAATCTCTCAAGAGTTTTGTAATAAAAAGACAACAAACCGGCTGTGCATGAACATACCCTTATCCAGTAGGTGAACCTAGCATGTCTCTTTTTGAATACATCCGAGTTTTAAATTGTATAGAGAGGTCGTTTGCACATCTGTTTTACAAACGCTGATGATCGATTTGCCGAACTGAAACCGAAAATGTAATTATTCTTGAAAAAGACTGAATAAAAGCTCTATATGTTGATCGAGGACGTTTGGTTTTATCTACAGACTTTTTGGACTCTGATTTATGAATTAAAGCAAAGGATGTGTCTTTACTATAAATTAGCAAAAATCAATGTCGACGGGACAAATTACATGTACCTTTCATATGATTTTACAGAATGGCTCCAATCAACGATGTCATGAAGCTCTGTTGTGAGTTGTCTGCCAATCAGCAAATAAAGACCACAGTAAAGGGCTCAATGAAAGGTTCCGCTGCAGCCGGGGGTCTTGCCTTTGCTGGTGGGATGCTCGGAGGTCCCCTTGGTATTGCTGTAGGTATGTAGAGCCTTCTTTAAAAAGCTTGTCCAGTATAAATGGGGCTTTATTTACTTTGTATTATTCAACATGGAAACAAAGTTGGGATTGCCTGCTAGTTGGAGGGTTAAGATTGAACAAGTGTTGATTATTGTCAGCAGTTAAGATTAATTTACTTATATTAAAATTGTAAAAACATTTCCATGCTTTTCCTTCCATGAAAGGTGGTGCTGTTGGTGGCCTCCTGGGGTGTTGGATGACGAGTGGACAGTTCAAACCACTGCCCCAGATTATTATGGAACTGGCTCCCCAGCAGCAACAGAGACTGTACGAAGATGTCCTGGCTATCCTTGGCAACATGCAGTGGACAGACCTAGCCCAGCTAACTGCACTAGTGATGGGCAACTCCACCATGAAGCAGCAGGTTACTGCAGCCCTGCTTGGCTACATCACCAAGGAGCTTCAAGCTGAGGTTCATTATGTAGACTAGACCCTGGGAGATTGTAGGATATTATTTATCATAGGAAAGAAAGAAAATCCAATCAAAAGGTTGTGGTGTGTTTGGGTCTTTTTAATTGTTTGAGGTTTGACAGATGCACTCTTAAGTTATGCTGTGGAAAGTGTCAAAGTTAACTGGATGGATCAAATTGATTCCTAAGAGATATCCGCAAGGCAGCTATATTGCGATTTGTTTATGCTGGTGGTAGGGTCACATCTTTGGCCTTCAGGTTAATAAACCAAATTTTTGAATTATGTATTCTTTATACACAATAAAAAAAAAAAAGGAATTTCCTGTGGTATCAAACAAAATATTAAATATTTCTCATCGTAACCTGCCAATGTGTCAAACATATTGGTAGGTTGTCAATGTATTTATATTGGTTCCAATTGCAATGCCCGTAATTCCCTGCATTCTCTGGGTCCAATCCGGCAGAGTACTATATTGTATTACCTGTAGTTTACTGAGTACTAGAGGTAATACATAGTACTCAGTACTTCACTGTTATACCTTAAATTATTCACACTATAATATCTAGTTTCATGAGCATACACTTTCTGTCCTAGCCACTAACAAGACTTGTTAATGGATGATTTCCCCAACATTTACGTTAAGCAATGAGGTCACCCCTAATATTTACACATTTAAATGGCCATAAAAATATGCTTTATGCAAACAAGGAGTATTTGAGTCATACTTCAATCTTGAAATCAAATTGTTAACAGATGTATTTGCAGTTCTTTGACACCATGAGTAAAAAAAAAATAAGACCGACTAAACCTTGCGGTAGCATAAATATACTTTTATTAAGGTATATTGGCTGTTTATCCCACCTCAGTTTCCAAGACAGACCCATTTATATACACACATAAGGAATGAAGCGGGGTCTAACCTAACCCACAACAACCGTGTCTTCGTCAACAAATTCATAAAATGGCACCTCCAGATTAAGAGGGGCAGGGCCCTTCCTAATTCTTCCAGATGCATCGTAGTGGGAGCCGTGGCAAGGACAGTAGTAGCCTCCATAGTCTCCTGCGTTGGCAATGGGCACACACCCCAGATGGGTGCACACACCAAGGACAATGACCCATTTGGGGTTTTGCACCCGATCCTTGTCGTGCTGGGGGTCACGCAGCTCTCCCAGGTTCACACCCTCCTCTGTAGCAATCTCCTTCTCCGTGCGGTGGCGTACAAACAGGGGTTTTCCTCTCCACTTGAAGGTCATATTCCTGCCCTCGGGAATATCAGCCAACTTGACTTCGATTTTGGACAAAGCCAAGACATCAGCCGAAGCACTCATAGATGACACAAACTGGCTGACAACCGTTTTGGCAGCATAGACGGTCACCACAGTAGTTGCCCCGGTGACTAGGTAGGAGAACACCTTTCTTGCTTCGCTACTGTCCTGAGAGGACTTATTGGGGTCCTGTACTTCGGGACGTCGGTAGTCTGAGAAGTCAGGAACCTTGATGTCCGTGTGGGCGAGGCGGATTCCAGTAGCGCCTGTGAATTCAGAACGGAAATAAAATTGTGAAGATAAAAGTGGATCTCGAACAGGCCTAATGATGTGGTTAACACGGCTGATTAGGTGGGGCTAAATCACTATCCACAACCTGACAATAAAACCATAAACAACGATTACGTGGCCAGAAATATAAAGAAGGAAAATTGTTTGAAATTCGACTTAGACAAGCAATATAAACTGAACATAAAGCACTACGTCACTAACATGACATAACCCTCTCAACGTGTAGATTACATAAATACAAAACGATATATTATATAACTAGAAATAGAGAATATACATTCGATTTCTAGACGAAACCCAGCACAGGACACACCGAAATAGTTAGCTTGCCGCGACCTTACCATTAGCACTAGCTGCGGGGACGAAATCCTTGACAAGTCGAGAAAAAACCGAAGCATTAACCGTGGGTTTTGTGAATTGCAGGCAAGTCCCGATAGCGCTGCGACGAGCAGCGATTGACATCATTTTGAACAAAATAGTTATCGGTTTTTAACCGAGGACACGCCGACCTTACTAGCGCTTGCTACGAGCGGCTCCCAGAAGCGAACGGTGTGTGTCGCTCTTTCTGTGGTCCTACTGGATACAGGATAGTCGTTACAGGTTCCATAACACGCCCGAAAACAATACATAAGCAGGGGTTCAAGATTGCACCTTGAAATATTTTCTGTTTACTTTAAATGGCGGAAGAAACGTTGAATGAATTATGCTAGAATGCATTTTTAACAAGAGGACAAGTAATCATATAAACCATATAACCCACAAGCAGATACAGGCACATATAGGCCAATCGGGGTCCTCAGGATGTAAACAATGAAGGAAGTGCTTACTCAAAACTAGCAATGAAATCCAAAAGAGGGAATACAAAATGAAAATACCCAGACGAAAATTGTTGCTTTTCATAGTTTTTGCATATGTGGGATTTTCGTTCTATGCTGCATACAATGTATTCTTCGGCAGCAAAATAATTTCCCGTGTCCACAGGGTTGTGAAGAAAAATACCGTAGGCCCTCCAGGTAACTAATCGCTAAATAAAAAGCGTATTAAAAATGGTATTGACTTGAATGAATATTTTGTTTCGGGTCTTGCATTCTATCTAATACGCATAATCCCTTTTATACAGGCGGTGCAGTTGCACCATTTATTGAAGACGAGGAATGGAACCCATGGGAAGATGAAGAGGTGGAGTACAATTCTGCTCTCAATAGAAAGAGAGAGGCTTTCCAAAAGCATTTGGCACAAATCAACAAGAATAAGCCCAAACGATACAAGGTCCAAATATGGGGGAAAGCCGCCATTGGTAGGTGAACTGACGCATATCAAATCCCTATTTAGGTTTATGTAAATACGTTTTACCTTGGCCATATATATTTATAATGTAAACAGTATGTTGTGCTATACTTGCCTCACTTTTTTTTGTAATCCGATTTGATGCTTTTTTTATATTGTCTTCCATGCAACTGTAAAGACAAATACTTCATACTTCTCTTTTCCTCAGGACTTTACCTGTGGGAACACATACTAGATGGACCACTGCATCCTACAGACAAAGTAGCCCAATGGAGGGAAGGGGAGCTTCAGTCAGGGAAAATAGATTTCAGGTGTTTTTACTTCTTACATATACCTCAATCCTTCTGTCCACACTTACACAGTACACATTATAACTAGATACCTCCTCGACAAACTAACCAGTACATTTGCATGGACCCTAACTTATACTCCTTTCTTTAGCTTTTACACAGGTCCTGCGGTTGTCCAGGGACATGTTCCTCTTGACATGAACAGCCTAGTTCTGGTTCTTAATGGCCGTGAGCAGCAGAAGATCTCCTACTCCACACGGTGGCTGGAACATGTCCATGCTCTGGTGCAGGCCCGCACTGTCTCTCATGTGGCTGTAGTGCTGTTGGGTAATGAGCACTGTGTCAATGATTGGATCAGCCCGTACTTAAAGAGGAACGGGGGCTTTGTTGAGTTGCTGTTTGTGGTGTATGACAGCCCCTGGGTGAATAACATCGATGTCTTCCAATGGCCTCTCGGGGTTGCCACGTATGTTTGCCTTATTGTTACCATTTTGCAATCAGCCCTTAACTAATTCTTCTAACTTTACTGATTTGTCACTCTATACAATTGCATCAATCTCTGAAACTCTGATTGTATCTCAACAGATATAGACAGTTCCCCATTATCAGACCCAGTTTGCAGATGGTGACCTCTATCAGACCATACCTCTGCAACTTCCAGGGCACAGTTTACAAAAATTCCTCGAGAGAAATTCTCGTGCAGGTTCTGAAACAAGCTGACATTGAGAAAGACTGTATCACCACTGCAAGGGACAAGTAAGTAATCATTCATTCTTGTCAGTTACTGGTGACATCATATGTCATTAGGATGAACATGTTTGTGTCATTGAAATACAAATAATAACGTCACCCCGTGTTTTCTAAAATGGAGTAGCATGAAGAGCTGCAAGAATTGCTAGGTTTACATTGGATGTAGTTTAATGTTCACACCGTTGATGTTTACATTATGTTCTAATAGGCTATCCTATGAAATATGCTTTGCAGATTTTCCAAAGTTGTTTCAGGCTGTTTATATCCATCCTGTGTCTCAATCTGTCCTTAGGTGGCTTCCTCAGGAGACAGTGGACAGTTTGGGTCGCTACCAGACGGCTCTGTCCCAGAGTGATTTGACGCTCTGTCCGGTAGGGATCAACACAGAGTGCTACCGCATCTTCGAGGCGTGTGCTTATGGCTCCGTCCCCGTCGTTGAGGATGTTCAGAACCCTGGTGCCTGTGTCACTGGGCCCAGCTCGCCGCTGCGTCTTCTAAAAGCTGCGGGAGCACCCTTCATCTTCCTCAGGGACTGGAAGGAACTGCCGGCCATCTTGGAGAAGGAAAGGAGGATGGATCAGAATCATAGGATGGAGCGCAGGAAAAGATTGATAGAATGGTACACTACTTTCCGTCAACAGATGAAAGACAGATTCACTGAAGTCATAGAGGAGACCTTCTTTAAAGATATATAACAAACAAATGTTGAAAATCCACAATTGGTAATCCCCGCCACGGTTTTGAGCATTTCAAAAATATTCTATACTTTTGTGTAACAGATTGTGTGAAAAGTCCAGGCACAGTCTTGGTTTGCAGTAGAGTAATGTGCTAATATTGGTAACATGCATTGTTGCTGCTGGTAATGGAGTAACAGTGGAAGCATGTACATAGAATGTAACCGACTTCAGGAGAACTGGTGCTTTTTCAGACCCATCTCTATCCACTAATGACATGTTCATGTCATCCTATTCAGGCTATTTAAATATTTAAGTGAAAAGTGTTTACTGTTGCATCCCCTGTTTGTATATGTTACACAAAGAAAAAGTAAACACATATTGTTGTTATTTAAGTGTGAAGTACCCAGTTGGCGACAGGAGGGCTGTCCATGCATCTATAACAGATTGTT
This sequence comes from Gadus morhua, assembly GCF_902167405.1. Lineage (NCBI taxonomy): Eukaryota > Metazoa > Chordata > Actinopteri > Gadiformes > Gadidae > Gadus > Gadus morhua. The sequence continues at coordinate 14,992,090 of NC_044056.1, read as the reverse complement.
AGTTAAAGATAATGGGAGTCTTACATATGTGAGTGTTGTCACATGACAGATTGACTTGTGGCCTTTGTGGAGAAATAGGTTAATGTATTTTGGTGTAATGGTCATTTTTGTATTATTCAACTGTAGTGGTGATATTTAACATATATTTAACAATTTATGATGGTAGATACTGTATCGTTCTGTCAAAGTTGGCCAGTTGACTGAATATTGTTTTTAAATGCTCCAAAAGACTAATAATCTTGGTAGGCTATTACTATTTATATTATTACAATGAGGGCAGTATCAAGGCAGGGAATGATAGATTGCCTTTAAATGGTGTCACAGTTGTATACATTTAATATACTTTTATACGTATGTTTCTATTATTCATAATTGATATAGTGATTTAAAGTACACTACTCTTTTAGAAAAAGATAACTGCAGGTTAGAATGAATTGGTATGATTGAGCCAGAAGTATTTTGCTTTGTGTAAAACCTGAATATTTATTTTGTTGCTATATTTCTTATTCAAAACATAACGTTTGTTTGCTTCCTTAATTTTTCTATGTTGTAGTGCATGGAAAGCGTGCAATAAAATATTGTCGTTGGTCGGCCTGTCCATTTTTATCCAGCAGATGTCGTTGCAGGTTATTTTATTATCTGTATTGACTTGCATTGGAGGGCTACAGCTTCTGAATAACAAATGCAGGATAATAACGTCTGATTAATAACGAATTGGTTATTTGTATCGCCAAAGCAAGAAATTGCAAACTAAATTCTTAACGCAGCAATGTGCCATTGGCCAAACTTGTGTGTGGTCATTTTGGAATTACTCTGCCGTTCCATTTCTGTCCACTCAGTGCGCTGCAGTCTCACCAATCCCTATTTTCTCCTTTGAGGCTCCACCAGCTGTGGTGCAGTTCAGTTGACCTGCCCCGTGCCTGCCTGGAAACGTCGAGGGAGAGGGCGCACTGGTGGAAGCCTACCTCTGTACTGGGAGCTCCCAACGGGAACTTAATTCCATTCGAGTAACGTTGGATGCTAGTTCGTTTTTATTAGGTACAACCTTACCTTAGTTGAACTAGAATCGCGGAAAGTCTGTGGCAAAGACTTTCAAACTTAGTAAGTTGTTTTTTTTTAGTAACGAGCCTTTGCGCCGACTCAAAGCAGCAGAACAGATCGCAGCGGCAGAGCCAATAGTTCAGTGAATTCATTGGTTGGACCAGAATTCCGCAGCGGCGGAATTGAGTTCGTCTTCATCCTCGAGTCCTGGGAAGAAGAACAATGAATGTCTGAATTTTACTTAGCCGAGGGCAGTTTGCTCCCGTGCTTATTGTAAATTAATTTCTATATATTTTTTTCTACTTAGTTTAAAGAGGCTTACCGTGTGTATGTCGGATGCTGCAGGCGTGAGACTGGACATTATTCCATTTGTTGACAAATAGTTTAGAATAACTTTACTGCTCTCAGCAGAAACAAGCCTGAAAATGTCCACGCCGAGGTACAAAAAGGACAAAGAAATCATTGCGGACTATGAAAGTCAAGTAAAAGGTAAGGACAAACATTGTAAGCACAGATGCTTGTAATTGTGTGCGGTACAGTCTTACCAATATGGAAACCTGTCGCCAGATTCGACTAGTTCAGTCATCGAAATGTTTTATATGATTCAATATTTTTTGGTATTTCATCTAAACACACCACAGTGAGGTAACGTGAATCAGTTGACTTAAGTATTGTGATTGCACGTATTCCAGGTTACAGCGAATTGGGTAACGTTTATCGTCAGAAAGCTTTTTAATTGTATTCTTACACCGTCATGGGGAGCAAAACCCTCAGCAATATACAGTAGATTCACCTCTCACTTGTTGTCATGAAAAGTAACAAATCAGACGATAAACCGTAACAAATAGATTATAATTAGGTCCAGAAAGTCGACAGTCGTTTGTGTGGTGCATGCGTATGTGTTTGACGAAGAGACGTTCATATTGCCGTCTTTCCCTCTTGCTCACAATGGTGTGTTCAAGTGAATGTGGGAAGTTTTCCATTTCAGATGAAGGAAATTCCATATGAACAATTATTACACTCCAAACACATCTATTCGGTGACATTGTTATAAATAGCATTGTGCTTACTAAAAGTATGTCTAAAAGTAGGGCTGAATTAATTGTCAAAGGAACTTGCACTAGTTCGGTCTGTTTTGACTTGATTAACAGCTCAATGCCTGTTGGCAAATCAATTTACTTAGGTTAGGTTGATCCTCATCCTTATCATACACTAGCCTTTTTAATTAAAATTTTCGATTTTAAACCATTCTTGTACTTGACTTGGCATTTTAATGCAGTTTCTACTCTGAGGTTAATTGCAGCACTTGCTGGACGAACATAATTGCCCTTGGATGGCAAAAAACCGTTATGCCATTTTAAGGCTAGATATTGGGTTTCAGCTGTAGATAGTTTTAGGTACTACTTGTTAATTAAAAAAATAGTTAAAGTTGTGCCATTGAACTCCTCCCAGTTAGTAGGCGATAGACTTGGAAGTATTAAAACGACATAACAGTACTCTGACCACTAACTAACTAGCTATGCAATTGTGTGACGCAAACCAGCACGGCTCTGCTGGTTGGGTGGGAGGCGTTGTGGGAGTGTCGATGGTACTATTTTGGTAAACAAAGAGAGCCACGGGCCAGCCAGCAATTTTGTTTGTAGAATAAGTCCGTTATATAATGGGAATTGATTGAAACATTATTCAAATCACTATCGCTCAACATTGACTACGGATATGTTCATGTTGTTTTAAGCTACGAGCTAGTTTAATTATTACACATTGCGACTTTAAGTTGAAGTATGACTAGTTTAGATGGCTGTTTGGATTGGTAAAGATTATTCTATCAGGTAGGCTATTGCACAACTTTCGATTTGTGTGGAAGTGTTGAAGGGCACTAGAACGGCTTATTTGTTATGTTGCACGTTTTCAGACTTGAATGTTGATCTGCATGGCATGCATCTATGGGCAGTTTGACCTTTTTGTTTTGGTCAAACATTACGCAGCCAGGTATCAGTCGATACCTTTGTTGCATGTCCTCATGATGATGGGAAACCTGTGTGCTGTGGTCCACATGTCGTCCTCATAAGCCACCATCCCCCTTCCTTCCTTGTGCTTCGTGAGTTGTGACGTTGATGACTGCATTTTCCATTGTACAGACCAGAGAACCATGAACCATTACCTGTTATTAAGCTTGAACAGTTTTCTGACAACTCCCAACAGGAGCGTGCTGAGTGGGATGATAATTGTAAGCAGGAAACGCAAGTTACTGAAATATTTCTTTTGTGTCTGGCTCTCTGGCTGTGGCAGTCTGTCTGACACGAACTCTATGATGGCTCACACAAGCCTAATCTGACATTCAGCTGGCGAACAAGAATCCACTTCTTAAGCATCTTCTTACTGTCTTTTGCTTTACCACAGATGGAATTTAGGATGGATTTAAGTCTCTGCAGCCAATGTCGTAATAATGTCTCTTCTAATAAATGCAACATGGACACGCATTTCTGTCCACTTCTTGCTTACTTTCCACCTGAGTTTAATGGTTGGAGGTAATGAAGAAAATGTTATAATGGACCATGAGTTTCAATCCCCCCTCTCCCATCTGTGATACTCTCATTTCCTGTTGCCATATGAATTACAGAAAGACAGAGAAACGTGGTGGATGCATTGGTATTCAGCCCGTGATCCGTTCCCTGCAAGACCGAAGGAACACAGCTCAGCAACGCTCACTAGTTTTCTCCGTGGCAAACTGTTGGTTTGATGCCTGACTGTGGCTTGGTGTTCGTAGCCTCGGAGGTCATGACTCAGATGGCAGAGCCCCTTAAGCCCCTGACAGGGGTCCTCTCTCAAAGCATCGTAAAGGCTGCCCTCTTTGACCTACCCCTTTTTACCGTTTGAAATTAGACCCCCGCCAAGAGTAGAGCAGTCCCCGGATTATGGGTGAATTTGCAAGCAGTCGGATGAAAGAGTCTAAAGCGATCCAAGGCAAGGGTCATTATTTCCATCTTCGATTGGATACACAACATAATTAATGGTCATAGATTGTTTTACTTCAGCCAAAAATAGCAATGATCTGCCTCACCAGATGTATATATTTAATGACAGTCAGTCAATATCAGATCATTTTATTATAAATCTGTTTTAATTGCTGGTTAGGAATAGGAAGGAAGACAAAAAAACTCTGATTTATGATATTGCTCTCTAAGCTCTCCACTTTATTAATTCTGGCTGTACCTGGTGGTTATCCTGCTGACTGGACTATTTTTGAGGACAAAAACAATGCAAAGATTTCACAGAACATTGCTGAAGTATTCTTGGGAGGAGATGTGTACAACATGCAAGCCTATTTTGGCCTTCCGTGTTGATCATTGTCTATTGCAGCTACACATTGTGCTGTAGCCAGCAAATGTGATGCCAATATTTCATCACCTTTGCAGACCCTTTCATGGAACACAAGAGACACAGGCCTATTACACAGCAATGAAAAACGTCTCAATGTAACATGTGCCCCGTAGATCACTACCTGACACCTGTACCCTTTCCCCAGAAGGGGTAATCACCGAAGGTCCAGTGCGTCTACCACCATGTCCCTCATGAAGATGAATTCACCCAACACCATGAGATGCTCTTTACATTACAAGATTCCTTGAAATGCAGCAGTGTTTGAAATAATAATCCATTGAACCACACTGAATTGGTAAAAAGGATGGACATTTATGACTAATAACGATAGGCTAAATAGTATTCCTCTGAAAGAAATGAAATGCACATTCCTTACTTCCCATGTTTAATGTGTCTGCATAGGGATCTCTGCCTTCTCTTCTTTACGAAAGCCAGCCTGCTTCCTCATTCGTCAGCTGTCTAAGGCCTCTAAAATCGTCACCTTTGCCTCTTCTGTCAGTAAATATTGACTTTGTAATTTGGGGCGAGCTGAGGGGTGCTCTGAAGCCATCTGTCACCGTGGCCACCCTGACCTGATGTCATGAAACCCCTACATTTATAACCCTCAACATGACATTTTTTCATCCGTTATGAAGCGAAAGATGGCATATATTAAGTTTATGCCTGCTAGTTATTTTGCCTGTGGTTTTTTGTACAGTTACTTTTAAACTCTCACTCTTCATTTGCAGTTATTTAATGTAGTTGAGGCTTCTGCCAGATGTTTAATTATCTTCTCGGGTGTTTAAAGCAGATGAGATGTCAATATTAGAATCCAAGGTAGGGCTCTCCCCTGGAGCGAGCAGTTAAGGATTATCACATATACACCCATCTCACATCGACCTTACGGTTTGGGGGTTATGCATGGGACGGATGCATTGTGCATTAGCCTCATGTATTTAACATATGTATGCGTGCATGTATGCATGTCAGCTTATATGTGCGTTGGAGGGTGGTTGGTTATTGATAACACCATCTGTGGCCAACGCCTCTTTCTCTCTTTTAATAAACTAGGTGAAAAGAATGGCCTCACACTGGCCTACTGGGCTTTTATAGTCCTGGACAAAAGCTTTAGTCTAGGTCAGACATCACTAAAGCCCCCCCCAAGTCCCCTTCCCCCAGCCCTCTTTCCTGTACCCCTAAATCACGCCCCCTTGCAGGCTGCCATACCTCAAACTAAACTGTAAAACCAAGTCCTGATTCGGATATGGCCTCCTGTGGCCAGATATCGATAGGGTCTGGGACTGATTGCAGTCACTCCTGCCGTGTGGACCTGTGTCGCTACACGCATCTGTCTGACCACTAATCAGATGTCTCTCCTGCCCAGTATACCTTGTGAAGGCCAAGTAACGGTGTGTGAGGAACCACACAAAGACACCCTTCACCACAGGCACAAGAGAGACCCAAAAAAAGGCTGACTTGATCATCTCTTTCAAACGCGCACACACAAACAACACAGCAGGCCAGATCTGAGGGGTTGTGAAGGCCTCATACGTGAAAGTATCCCAGACATGGTGAATAAGATATTAACACCATAGTTACTTGCATATTTAATTATTCTTGGGACATTGTTTTGTATTGTGAATTATTTATAGAATTTAAATCTATAGTTTTCTGTATTCAATTTCTGTAATGCTTAAATTGGCACTTTATTAAATTATTTATGCTCATGCTAGAATTGTTGAATTTTGTATCATTCTATAGTGTGGCAGAATCTTTTTCTTTTTTAATAATGAATGTATAACATAATATATATCAGTATGCATAACATATGATTAACAAATGCACCATTTAATGCATATGATTGTCGTCAATCACTCTACGTTGTTTGCACCCAGCCACCATTCCGATGTCTTTTTTAATGGAATCTTAATGCATTAACCTCCCTTTAAACATATTTTTATTGCTACTGCCCTTTTCTTAGACAGCCAGAGGCACAACTATACAACCATGATATTGTGAAATTCAAAGTAATCTATTAATGGCATTGATTAGTGAAATTTATGCAATAGGGATGTTTGTCAAATGTTATCTGGATTGGAGTTGGCGCACCTTCAACCAAAATTGACCGGGCTATGCGAGTGGCTATGTAAACACAATGAGTAATGCCAACTGGCTGGCTGTGTAGCTAGTGGAGTGCAGTTGGTAGTGCTACTTCCTGCCACCCAGTGTGGCCGGATTATGTGTAAATCCCTTAAGGAAGGCGATTTAGGGGATGGGAGAGTAAAAGGATGGTTTGAGGTCAATCGCAGGAATATGCAAAGACGGGGGGTTTGTCAGCTTGCGCTGCTCTAACTTGTCTAATCTTTGGGAACTATGTTCAGCCGATTCATCTGGCGGACGTAAGCTGTTTATGTGTTTAATGGTGAGCAAAGCTTTTTAAGATGAGTGTAAACATCCTTGTCAGGTCTCTCACTGCTTCTCATTTCCCCCATTTGCCCAAACAATGTGACATCTGCCACTTGGACTTCCTCTTCTCCGAAGCTCCGCTGACCACATACACAATCTGGCCCTACAAGCTGTTGCTTGCCATGTGTCCCAGGCAGGTACTCCCCAATTCTATATATAAACCTCAGGTAACAAAAGCAAAATCTCAATCATTTACATACAAAACCCAGGGGGACCACTGTCGCGTATTGGACTGGAACATTGGATATACAACCCCCCATTCCTTTACTGGTCCGTTTAGCTGCAGAGCAAAGATGCACACAGCCAATAGCATAGCCTGTCCCTCAGCGACTCTTAAGCGTCCTGTCAAGGTTTGTTAAAGAGATTCGTTACTAAAGCATGTAAGCGATGGAGTCATGAAGTCCATCAGATCAATAATTGATGTGCTCAGAGAGGAGCCTTCTAAGTGGATGTCACCGCCAGGAGGGTCCTCACTTTGGACAACAACTCAATGATACCCGGGTTTTAGCTTCTTTTTCAGCCTTGTACCAACCTATTGATTGCACCTCCATTTCAACGTACACCACACATCAGTAGCTGTAAAGGATTTTGTATCCCACAAACCAGTTTACCATAAATATTTAGGCGTACTTCACTTTTAAAGTTCAATTACTTCCACAGTACTCTTCATTTGTGTTGACTATTTTAAGAGTAAATGTACTTACAAATAGACTTACTTTAATATAGTCAAAAACTCAAAATATGTGCATTCCTGCAATTGCAGTCTGCACGAAGTTGAAGACGCTTGCACTACAAATACAACACACTGCTTGGCCAGCCACTGGACCTCCTTGCTCCCTGTGCTCGTAAAAACCATATGCTGTGATGAAGAGAAGTTTAATTTACTGGTCCTGCCACTCCTCCTTCTGTCCCCTAGCCACGCCGCCTTTCTTCTACCTTGACCTAATGACCGGGACAGCATGGATATTTTAAGCAGGCTGAAATCGTAATCTATAACCAAAGGTCCCAGTGATCATCACAGACGACCACTTCCAGCCACAGACCAAACCTGGTGTTGGGAGATGGTCAATGAAGTGTCAGCATACGGCCACAGCTCCTTTTGTGTCCTTGAGCCTGATTGATTATAGCTCAAAGCCAATAAGCTATGCTCGTCGTGACACACACACACACACACACACACACACACACACACACACACACACACACACACACACACACACACACACACACACACACACACACACACACACACACACACACACAAAACGACAATGCCGTCTCATTGCTGCTCCATTTTATGTGGTCAATCTCTCCCACCACTGAATCCATTGTTCCCCAGTGTCTGTTTATAGTAGTGCAAGGACACGTTTCCCATGCTCTATGATTATTGGTCTCCCGGAGAAAGAGAGAAAAAAGACCCTTGTTGTGGTCCGTAGGAAGAGAGGGACGTCTGAATTTGCTTTGCCAGCATGGCTGCTGTCAGAACAGCCCAGGGCAGATCCGTTGCGTCCAGGCCCCAGCCCTCAGTCTTTAGCCCTCAGCCCTCCCTTTTGGTTTTGAAACCCGAGACCCAGACGTGGTTCCACTGGGGGATATCTGGTTTGCTTCTGAGTTGGTTGGAAATAAGGAGAGCCGGCGTTTATAGTGTCATTCAAAGCTCTCAATCTTTGAAGAAAATAAAAAAGATTTGGGTGAATGAGTGAGTAGGTTGCAAAGCTGTGATTTTAAATATGTCCTAATCCAAATCATGACTTAAAAGCACAAAGTTTAAAATGATAGGATACAACATACCTGTTCCTATTACGGAAAGAACGCATACGATTGCATGCGTTAATAGTAACTGGCTGTTTAAGGTTTCCAGGTAACATCCCCCCCCCCCTCCCCCCTTAGAGTGGAGACAGTGAAAGCTGGACAGCCATAAAGCCCTACCCCTCAAGGGAAATGGAGTGTGTAGCAGAAGGGCATTTCTTGTATGTTGATAATGGTTGGGGACTAGCCCAAAAGTCTGGTGTCGGTTCCCCATTAAGCAAGTTAATAAAAAAATTGTCTTTGGTAGCTATATTTGAATCTGATCGCCTGTTGATGGCCTAATTTCCGACCGCAACATTTTCAGAGAAGAACTTATTCTCTTTCGCACTTTTCTACTGTCCCACTCTATCCGGCTAATGGCCTTTGTGATAGAGCCAGTCATCTTTTCTTCTGAATCTATTTTGTCAACATTTTGTGAATCTTGGCACAGTTACACTGCAGGCAGGTGAAGCAGACTTACGGATATTTTCTTGTTATTGACAGTTCTAATTTGGGGAATGAATGTGGGTTAGTGTGAAATAGAGCAGGCTTACAGCAGTTATTTGAAGGTTCCTGACAGCCATTTTTCGCTTTGGAATGAGCTGAAATGAAACGTTGGGTTTTTCACTGGAGACTCCTAGTCTGGAAATAGAATGTGGGTGACACTGTACTGGTCTGATCCAGAAAAGTAGAACAAAATCCGTCCAGCAGCACAAATAGATCTGACCACAAAGAAAGAACCACTCCGTTTTCAACTATTGAGGATAGTGTTTCCTCCCATAATAAACTACCAATTGAGTATGACGGCGAGGGTCGCGGCTGAAATAACAACTTTTGACATTGTTTGAATGTAAAACAAACACCAAGGTATTGCATAATACAAAACTTTTTTTTTTATCCTGCAGCTAAAACAACTGCTCGTATTAAACAAAATTGCTCTCTAAAACCTTGAGCAAAAACCATCCCCCATCCTGAATCCTTCATAGATTACTTTTTTATCAAACGCCGGTTAATGGAGGGTCAGATGGAAGGCAACTGGGCTCAGTCCGCTCGGACCGTGCAGACACCCCGTCCCTCAAATCAAAAAAAGGTTTGGAGGTCAGGACAGATTGGCATCCAAACTCTGGAGCTTTGAAAAGTGATATATCCCTCCCGTTCTCCCGTCTCCTCTATCCTTCCCCCTCTTTTGTGTGCTCCAGGCTGGTTTCCCCTCAGTCTCACTTTTGTCCATTCTGCTGGTCTTAAATTTCACAGTGTAATCTGAAAATATTATACGGGCTCAAACTGGATATTGGAGACTCTGGACAAAGCGTGTATTCCTTTTCAACTCCCAGTCTTGTCAGTACTAGTGTATGTGAATCCGGGAAAAATTACAGCTTGAAGACAGCCATTTAGTTGTAGCTTCCCAGCTGTAAGCCTCAGAATGGTATTTCTGTGTGGTTGAGTCATACGAGGAACTCCTGGAGTCGGCTCAAGGATAAAGGGAACCAGCCAGTGGAACCCTCCCCTGGGAGTCAGTCGGAGACAAAGATAACAGGACACGGCTCTCTGTCACTTCCTCCATGTTGTCTTCTACTGTTATTATCAGGGAAGGAGGCACGTATGAGGCCTTCACAACCCCTCAGATCTGGCCTGCTGTGTTGTTTGTGTGTGCCTTTTTGTTTACGTGTGCGCGTTTGAAAGAGATGATCAAGTCAGCCTTTTTTTGGGGCTCTCTTGTGCCTGTGGGGAGGGGTGTCTTTGTGTGGTTCCTCACACACCGTTACTTGGCCTTCACAAGGTATGCCGTTTTTAAAACTTTGAATCCAAACAGGTATTGGGGCTACAGTGTAAGGGTTGGCCACAAGCTATCCAAAAAAACAAGAGTGAGAATGGGTTGATGACGTCATATAAATGGAATCGAGCTATGTTGACCTTTTGGTGGTGTAAGAAAATTGTTAATAATATGATCCCTTACAGGGGGATGACGGTGTTGATTGACACAGTCAAGAGTAATTTAAATACACTGCCCGACAATAATAAACCGTACAGGAGCCTTGTGATGTCTCCTGGGATACCATTGAAGGGCTGATGGTCACAAAGTTCACGCTATCAAGTTCTCGGAAGGCTTAGGTAGAGGTGTGTGGCGTAAATATTTACCCTTTGCCTGGGGGGAACACACCAACAAACCCTACAACCCAGCCTCACTGCCTGCTGGCGTTCCTCACTAAGGTAGGTTCCTCTTTGGATGGTAAGCGTGGGGCAGACATTGCGTCAGCTATGGCAGTTGGGAGAATGAATTCCTGAGCATAATTGTAGATGGTACCGTTTATGTTTTCTGCCTATTTTAGATGTGGTGTCGCGTTGCAGTGGTTGGGTGAAATACGGAGGCTTTTATCATGAGGAGGAAGGGGCTGCGTTTGATGTGTGCATTTGAATTACATGATTATGATAAGCAACTCATGGGTGATGTTCTCCCTGCTCTTTGTTTGAGTTTCCCAACTTTCAAATATTAATTAAACATGGATTTATTCATACTTGGATATAAAAAGTGTATAACGGCATAATTGTGTCTCTTTGGTTTGAGATTCTGTCCGCCTTTGCCAGCGGATTTGAATGTTTACCCGTCTTCAAAGAGCAGAACTAGTCGGGGCCTTCACTTGGGGGAATACCACGAGATGTCTCAGCCAGGTACTCTGACCTGACTCTAATGGACGTTGTACCAGCAGCACCATCATAAAATGATGTGAACGTTTGTTCCATTTGTTCTTTAACCCAAAAAGCTTCCTCTACCTGTTTTTAGCCAAAAGGTTTTATTCACAAATATGGCCTTCCGCAGAAACTCAAGAACGATGTGTCGCTGGTCAGACTTTAAATATCCCCAATGTCTGAGAGGACTCCTCTCTGCAACTAAAAGCAAGCAAAATATCGACCTTTTATCCAGTCTCCTCATATGCATTCTTCAAATTAGATCTGTGGAAAACAGCAGCGAGACAGTGTTTTTGTTGTTTATGTTGGTGAGCCCCGCCCTCTGTCATTTTTTAACTCGCAGATTTCACCGAGGGTAAGGTTTGTGGCGGGACCAGCTACAGTCTCACAATGCAATCATGGCTCGTTATGGGCCCTTTCTGTCTGCTCTGTGGAGGAAACGTAATCAACTTTGGCACTCTGTCTGTGAGAGTAACGTGCTAGAGTGTAGTTTACTCAAATAAGCTACAAGTTGCAGCCTGAACATTTTGGCCAAGCATTGAGTATGTGTAATGAGCAGTTATGAGTGGCGTGTTAATAGTAGTAGTACTACAGATAAATGCAATGCTATGTTAAATACAATTTTATGTTCGATACATTGTGTACTTGACCAATGAATCAGTAACGCTGAAAGGTTTAACGTAAGCTCTGCCCTACCACGGATAACTTGGGTAAATTCTATTAGCATTCATTGTTCAGAAATGACATGACATGATGAATCCTAATAAAACTGTATCCGGCCTCAAAGTGCTTTCTAATTTAAAGGTTGTTCAGTGGCTATCATTCTTGATGCTTTGCCAGTGTTGGCGGTAGTGTTTGTAGAAGTAGAAGTACCATTAACATATTGAAAAGCACTGCCGTAGTGGCTGTGCAGGCGTTGCCCTTGTGCGTGGCATGTTATAAATTAGTATTGATATGAGATATAACCATTTAGATAAAACCTCAACAAAGGGTTAAATACATGTCGAGGAAAAAAAAACGGATTCTGGGCTGATAAACAAGCGACTGCTGTCCTACTTTCACTCATCAGGAACCACTGCGACTCGATGTAACATTTAAAAGCATTGCCCCAGTAATCAATACTGTGTGTGTACACAGAATGTCTGGCTCGTTCAAGGGGTGTGTGTGTGTGTGTGTGTGTGTGTGTGTGTGTGTGTGTGTGTGTGTGTGTGTGTGTGTGTGTGTGTGTGTGTGTGTGTGTGTGTGTGTGTGTGTGTGGATAGATACAAGTTTCCAGCTGCTGTCTGCCATCAGCCAGCTGCTCCTTTGCAGATAAGCCATTTTTAATCCATCATTTGACCTGGTGCTTGGAAGCGGTCTTGTCCTTTTTTAAACCCAAATTACACACAGCAGCACAGTACAAGATTTCACATTCTTAGTGTCCATTCTGGGCTTCATTCATTATGTGCTTGGTACAAAGGAAGTAAAAAAAATAAGAAAAAAAAGTTTTTGTTTTTTTAACGAGTATAAGCAAAGTAGAGACTAGGGGTGACCTTGATTCCTCGATGATTCTAATCTTTGATAGACATTTAGTCAACTTCACCAAGGTCGAATCGCCATGTTGGTAAAATTGTTTTACAGCGGGAATTTCCATTGGGAAGACGGGGGTGCTAAATGACGGGTACAGTGTTACCTGGCTTCTAGAAGAAAAAGCCCATAAATTCAGAACAAATCTGTGGGGTCTTCTGTGTGCAATTTCCTGTGTTGTGGTTTGCTTTCAGTAAAAGTCCTTATTGTTTGTTTGAAAACCACTTTGTGTAATGGCAGTAGCACTATCCTTCATTACATTTTCTAAGTAGAGCACATTCTAGCCAGCAGTCTAGAAGGATACACAATACAAAATCAGGATAAAAGTTTCTACAGTTTAGCAGCATTCCAAAACCATTAAAGAGAAGTTAAATTTAAAGTTTGTCAAAAGCAGCTATCATATAATACCACTCGTACAGGTGAAATTGATTATCTCCATTGGGACCAGGTAGTACATCTTCTCTGGTCTGTTAAATTGATTTGCCACATTGGTCTTATGCCTGATGAATGAGATTTGACTATGCACATTCTTAGGCAAGGATACCCCTATTAGAGACACAGAAAAGTATCTTCAAAACGATAAAAATAGGTAATTCCCCACATGCACTAGCCTGGTCTAACTTACTGTCTGTGGCATATTCATTCTGATGACACATACTGTCCGTTAACAACTGAAACTAAATTATTGATATTTTTACTATTGTGTGTTTATTACATGGCCTTGACCGAACAGTTTGTTTAATAATTTAGTTTGTTGAAGTCTCTGGGGGAGTGACCATCTTATGACACGTCTTGCACTACCCCACTTCCTCCATCAGAGACTAACAACAACCAAGATCGAAACCTAGGTTTGAATATTGTACATTCTGAAAAGTATTTTTCGCGTGTTATTCAAAGAGTTTGCCCCTGGCTGTCGGAGCAGAACAGAAAAGTCAAATTTATTCAAATCATAAACCAAATCATGTAAAGTCGACTACCAGTTGTAGACAAGCTGTAAACCTCTCCTCGAAAGCTTTTTGCCACAAGCTGCATTGCAACTGAACCCAGTCCTCAACATCAATGCTTCAAGAAGTTGTCAGGTCTAGACCATTCAATACATTTATATCATTATAATATTGGAATATCTGATTGAACTGTTCTTATATCAGCTTATTTATAGTCCCGATAAATACCCCCCCAACCCCCATCCGTCTTCCCTCTATTCTCCCACTTCCTCGCTCCCCACCTGGTTTCTGTCCCAGGTCCTGATGTGCAGGCTGGCTCTTGACAAGCAGGGGCTGTGTGTTTCCTGGGCTGCCCAGCTCCTCCGCTAACCCAGCTCTATCAAAAGGCCCGGGACCACACATCCTGTGTGGTTTTGTGTGTGGCGGGGGTTGGGTAGAGGAGAGGCACAAAGACTTTTGGGGGAGGGATGGATGAAATGAAACGGGTTTTCTATGCTCCTGGTGGATGGTTCCCCCTGTGGGATTTCCCCCATGTGTTCTATGAAGTTAAACTTTACGCTATGCCAGCATTCATTCATCAGGGTGAGGTTGGCTGTAGCTCCCTATCCCTCACTGGCATGTGTGTTGTTTGGCTGCATGCTTTTTAAGAGGTGGCATCCATCACGTTCTCTCTGCTGGAATGACGGCACAGAGAAATAGATAACGATTTATTATAAGTGAAAGTGACTGTATATTCTTCTCCCAAAGTCACTCACGAGAATTAGTTTAGTCATGGCTGTGTTGTTAAAGTCAATGCTACGACATAAGCTTCTCTTTGGTTAACATACTTCAGGCTTCTTTCTTTATTATTTGATTGATCATTTCCTTGTGAGGATCATATCAACGGATGGGGCAAGTTATTCACCGGTCAAATCCTCTGGTATTCAGTTTGTTCATTAAGTACACTATTAGTTGACTGAGATGAATACATGATCACCTCTGGTTTGTTTCTAGTTGCTGGATGCCCGTATAATAGGCAGAAATCATTAGAGGAGACATCCATTAAAGTAACATAAGACAATAGCTGCCTTTCTGAGGAGTCTTGGGGGACACACTGAGACATGCGTTTATGGAGAGGGAGCACGTAATAAGAGACTTACGGGAGACCTCGGATTGGTTTAACAGCGTTCCTGAGCCAGAAGGCTATTTGTATGTTCGCAAGCAATGGCTCCCTGTCTTTTCATCGCAAACCCATCTCACAAATGCGTCATCCAGGGCATCACAATGAGAGTGTGTCCCTTTTGTGTTATTTGCCTTTTCTACTGTGTGGCTCTAAACGGCGTGTGCAGTCATTCCAGTGGCACCGAATGTCACAAGTAAGTGACTTGTGAAAGCTAAAAACAAGAGACCAACTCAACTCCTCTTCCCCTCTCCATGTAAGAGCAGGATTAGGCCTGTATGCTATTTAGCATCAGCCACTGTTGTAGGTCATATTATTTGAATTAACATCAGAGTGTCCGTCAAACTAAGGACATCTTTTAGTGGAGTTAGAACGATGTACTTTGTGCAAGTCTGAAGGGACGGGGAGAAAACTCAAACACTATGTAGTTTTGAGCTGTCTCATCCTGTCCCTCCCATCGTCTACATCCCTACCCCCGGCCCCATGGTGCCACAGTGTCCCGCCTCTGGGAACACACTGTCCACCCCAGTGTGTGCAGGGATACTCTGGGTGGTGAGTGACTGCGTGCTTCCGATCTGCCGGAACAGGCAACCCGGAAAAGGCCAGTGTCAAAGGACACAGGAAGACTGGTATAATGGGGAGGGACAGACAGCGAAGCAGGGAGGAAGACATACGGGGAAGCAGTGAGACAAGACTGTTTGACAGCGGAAGGCATAGGGACTGACTAGGTGGTGAAAGGCAGTTCATATTCAGACACGTAGTAAAGTGTCTTCAATACAGGTGAGCCAAACTGCCAGACAGTGAGACACACGAACCATAGAATAAACAAAAGACTGATGAGGAAAAATAGCCAGAAAAAAACGACAAACGGTCAACACACTGAGAAGAGGAAAGCAGGGGAGGGGGAGTGTGCTCTCTGAGGCCTGTCGGAGGATGCTGACCAGGCCCTATCTCGGGAAGTGGGCGATTCTGAACTGCTCAACTTGAATACTGTCAAAAGAATGACCAGTCTGGCTCATATAACTCTGATGAAATGGGGACGGTCTCCCTATTTGGACTTGGGTGAATATTAAACTGCAGGCAAATAAATGGCAGTAAGAACGATGTTTTCGACAATGCCCAAACTTATGGAAAAGTTTGGTTTGCAAACACTTTCTACATTTATCTACAGCCTGCCCTGATTGTCTGGATTTTCTGTCGGCCTGTGTCAGTCGGTCCTTCCGTGCTCCATTTTGAGTTTATTAAGCAGATACTCTGCAAAGAATTTGTGGAAACCAAACAGAGTTCAGGGTAGAGACAGTTCAGCCACTCCACGTGTTTATTTTGCAGACCAGTGTTCTAAACATTCCGGCTGATTAAAGCTTCTGCACTACGGGAACTAATGGTTTTCATGGATCGCCTTCTTTTAAAACTACTCTCCGTATGTCTCCACATGTTTTCAGTGGGGCGGCCATAGCATTTATTCATTGTATAGCCGTTGCCCCTAACAAACGAGACCCAACTGTATGCAAGCTGCTAGCTTGCCCAGACAGGTCTATGTCCCCGGGTTGGCTTACCAGAATAAGAGAGGGAGAGAGAGAGAGAGGTGGTCTGACATGACATATGAGCTGTATTCTCTTTATCCTTCCCATCAAAACCTCCAACAAAAGTACAAAGGGCGTTTTGAATGCTACAGGCAAAGTGTCAGTTTTCACCACCAAAAATTGTGAGAAAGATTCTATGTGCGTCAACGCAGTAATTTTCTATACTACAAATCTCGTCGGACGGCAAACTTCAACACCAGACTTTTTAAACAAAAATACAACCTAGTTTAAGGTGTTTAAATTAAGTGATATGAACTGGGCAATATTGGCCTCTATTATTTGTCAGGCGTCGGTAACAGGGAAGTGTATCCCATATTTATTGTCACACATGCATTGGGCGTTATATTAAATCAGGTTGATATCATAGCATATTTCACAGCACATAAAGGTGTGCTCAGTCAGTACAGGCATACACGGAAAGTGTTGAACAAGTGTCCAAGGAAGCAGAACTTGAGAAGGTAGTCCAGATCAAACAGATATTACTCTGCAGCTGAATAAACAGCCTTTCTCTCATGTGTACTCGTACCACAATTCAGCTTCTACTGACCTGCCACCCTGTTTGGTTTGGATCATGGCAACAGTCCTTGCAGGCCATCATCCTGACACCACTGATTGATGCGCTCGACCCAGCCCGGGAGCTCTTGGCTGTTGCACGGTTTCCCTAGCAACCAGACCTTTTTTTTTTTGTGCAAATGGGCTACTTGGCAGGCCTGTTATTGGAATTAAACATTTGAGTTATTCAATTGGGGATAAAAAATTATTGCTTTGCAGAGGACAGCATGGTTGATTGCTAATTTCCCCCCCATGTAGGAGTTGGTTTCTGACATGGCAAAAAATAAAAACAGTATTGTGTGTATTGTATTGAAGTATGTTCATATATATTCTGGTTCAGAAATCATGGATGATTACCAGAGCCGGATTAAATAAATGGACTACACTAGGCAGACTGTATTTTTTGGGCCCCCCTCCATCGATAACCTAACCTAACCCTAACACTTACCAAAGTTACTAATAAAAGTTAATTCACATTTTACATAGCATAGTCTTTGGTTACAAGTTGGTTATTTGTACGCCAAAATAAGTCATGTGTTATGTATATTAAACAGTCTATCACACTATTTTTTGATTTTTATTATTTATACGTTATTACACAGCTCTATTAAATGCCAGAAAATGCAGAAAATCTTAATTAAATGTGTTGATTAAATTGAATAGTCGAATAAGTAGTCAAATATACAAAAACGAATAAAATATGCAGTCAGAGAAAGTGTGCTGTAATGGTAAAGATGTTAATCTTCAGGGGGATAATTTTCAGCCTTCCAGCACCACAGGCCTCCATTGCAGTAGAAACACACACAGCATCATCACGATCTTGTGGAGAAATAATAAAATGTATATATAAGCTGAAAGACAGCTGTTTGAGATTTGAATATACCGGTACTTGGTTTGTTCCTCATATTTCATTTCATTATAGTAGAAAGTATAGCCCTATATTATACATTTAATTTATGTCTTCACTTTACTTATTAAGATTTAGATTTTTAAATGGAAAACTTACATTTACAGATGCTTTCTCCTGAGTTTTGATGAGGCAAAGTCCTCTATGATGTCGTCAAAATCCAGGGAGGTTGTAAATGTATTCTCAATTGCCATCAGGGCAAAGGCATTCAGTTTTTTTTCTGTAACTGTTGCTCTCCGGTATGTTTTCACCCGTTTCAACGCAGAAAATGATCTTTCTCCTGAACAGTTTGCAATCGGTAATGTCAGATACATGCGAAGGCAAATGTCCACATTAGGGAAAGCATCCCTCAAGCCTAGCTCTAGGAGCTTCTTGTACATGGCCATGACTGATTCTTCATCTTTCACCATTGAGATGAACTGGCAAAACTCTGCTGTAAAGTCCTCCTCAAGATCCTGAGGGTATATTTTCTTTAGTTTTTCTGTGGCTGCACGGATTTGTTCAATGTCCATTGATTTTGTTTTAGTGAGGAAACCAAATTTCTCCTCCACATTTTTGTATGCGTCTTTGCGTCGTTTCAATTCTTGTGACAAGCAGTCACAGATGACATAATGTGTGTCAATCAGGAATGCTTCACGGCCTGAGCGCTGCACCTCTGGACCTGCAGACTCACCGAACATAATTTTCTTCAATCGTCTTCTTTGGCTATCTGCTTTGTATCCCTCTGTTGCTGTGAGAGTTTTGGCCTCTGCTTCATAGACATTGAAATCATTTCTGGCCTGTCCTACGAACTCTATGAGTGAACTGTACAGAATAGGAACTGTACATACATCAATTTGTACCTGCTGCAATGCTTTGCTGGTGAAATTGATTCTTCTCAGCAGGGCATCCCACAGTACCGTCATAACTGCAGTTTCAAGGGTGTCCATCACTGTTCTTAATTGACTCGCCTCATATTGAGCAGCTCTGGGGGTTCCATGGTTAACTTTGATTTCATTCAAAGCATCCTGAATAGCTTTGTAGCCAAATCTCAGAGCTTTTGTTGCATCAGCTCTCGCAGACCACCTTGTGCCGGAAAGGCTCTTCAGTGTCAGACCTCGTCCACATTTTGTGAGGTGGGCTGTTAAAATCTCCCACCGCGAAGTTGAAGCTGAGAAAAAATTGTAAAGATTTTGAATGAAGCCAAAAAATGAAACTGCTTCTAGGCAACATTCTGCTGCACATGCACCGACTAAATTAAGAGAATGTGCAGAACATGGTACGAAGTCAGCATTAGGATTTATATTTTTTATTCTAGCCTGCAGTCCAGAATATTTCCCTGCCATATTACTTGCATTGTCGTAGCTCTGCCCACGACAGTCCATCAAATTAATGTCCAGTTCTTTTAACTCAGATTTGAGTGTTTCCTCCATGTGCTCTGCAGTATGACCATGTAGTGGTATGAACTCCAAAAATCTCTCGACAGGCTCCCCACTTTTCTTCAGGACATAGCGAATTATCAAAGCGAGCTGATCAACATGTGTGACATCAGGTGTTGAGTCCACAATGATGGAGAAATACTTGCCATCTTTAACTTCCTTTACAATGGCACGCAGAACCTTCTCAGCCATCAGCTGAATAAACTCATCACAAACTGTAGAGGACAGGTAACTGGTATTTCCCCTGCCCTTGTTTCCGTATCTGGCTAGATGTTCTGACAGTAGTGGATCAAAGCGACTAACTAACTCCAAGCATCCCAAAAAGTTCCCATTGTGGGGTGATCCTACTAACTCATCGTCCCCACGGAAGGGCAGTCCTCGCGAAGAAAGAAACTGAATAGTGGCCACTATACGTTTCAAAATGTTGAGCCAGTATGCCCTCTCAGACTCCTGTTGCTGTACTATGTTTGAATCTATGCGTGCATTTTTATTTCCAAGTGATGATAGACTTAGCACAGCAGTGCGATGATCCATACAATTCTCATGTTCATGCAAGCGATTAGCACAGTTTTTCCAGTCATTAAATCCAGTGACAAATTGATTGTCTTTTATACTGAACAACTTGCAGCAGTAACAGAATACACTACCAGTAGACGGTGAGTACACTAACCATTTTCTTGACAGGGTTTCTCCATTTAGCTTTTTTCTAAAGAAATGTTCCTTAGTTAAGCCTCGGTTAATGTCTCCATATTTCCTCTTTGATGCAGAGAAATCTCCA
This sequence comes from Gadus morhua, assembly GCF_902167405.1. Lineage (NCBI taxonomy): Eukaryota > Metazoa > Chordata > Actinopteri > Gadiformes > Gadidae > Gadus > Gadus morhua. The sequence continues at coordinate 14,971,840 of NC_044056.1, read as the reverse complement.
ATATTTTGACTGGGATGGTTTCGTGCAAAGTACTCACGCATCCTGTCGTCAATTTGGTCCCACTTTGCAGGATCAGATGGATAGCTGGTCAATACCCTTACCGGGTCTAAAGGCTCCGTCAAAATGATATTGGGCTCACTTTTTCTGGCCGGCTGCTGTTCTTCCATCATTTTGTCATTCTGTGACGGCGCTGATGTTGACGGCGCCACAGCGTCTTCCGCCGCGTCTTCGGGCCGCGTCTCCGGGCCTGGCTCCGGGCCTGGCTCCGGGCCTGGCTGCGGGCCTGGCTCGGCCTCTGGCTCGGCCTCTGGCTCTGCTGACACGAGCAGGTTCACAGCTGTCGGACGGCTGCCCGACAGAAACTTCTGTAAAGCCCCCCGCTGTTTCTTGTTTTGTTCCTCTTCATTTTTTTTCTTTTTACGTTTTGCCGCACCCGAAAGCATCTTGAATGTTAGCTTACTCAAGAAACGTCTAGCTTTATTGTTCCGCTTAGTCTTGACCCGCTGACCTCCCCTCGGACTTAACTGATTGGCGTTAATGTGACGTAACGTTAAGATAAACAACGTCACTTTTTTTAGTTAATTAATATATATTGATATATTATAACTGAAATAAATAGTAGGTAGGACATTTGTATTGGCTATTTAATTTTTTTTTTTTTTTTTTTTTTGTACTTCTGTCTGGGCCCCCCCCCGCCCATCAGGCCCTAGGCACGTGCCTAGTTTGCCTTTGGGTTAATCCGGCTCTGATGATTACTAAACACACTTAAATCGCAGGCAAAAAATATGCTCAGTGTCTCCAACCATAAGTCTATTGAACAGAGAGCCCAAGGCAAACAAACCTCATTCCAATGCTGGATTAAAGTAATATTCCTGTTAGTATAAACCCATGTAGCATACACAGTCCTATGTTTTCCTCTCAGTATTAACTTGTATATTCACGTCTTGGTTTATGTACTACATTTTCTGTTTGTTTGTTTTGTAAGTCGAGTTGCCTTACCTCCGTCCAGTAAAACAAAACAGAAAAACATTAATTGATTGGTGTTAGGCTAAGTACATAAGGCCTATTTATGTTATGCTTTCACACCGCGGATGTGGAGTCAGTAACAGAGTGGGTCGTTGTTAACCAGGGTAGCAGGACCAAGCCCAGGGTTTAGAAATAACACCTGTTGGAAAAGTTTAATTTCTTGCTAATTTGCTCACTTTTCCAGTGTGACCGCTACCTGGCTGACATGATGGTCTTGTGCTTTCCGTGTAAATCATTGGTCTTTTCATTTACTTACATTAACTATCATTTACATTTAGGGCATTTAGGAGACACTTTTATCCAAAGTGACTAACGGTAAGTACATTTGTCAGAAGTATGAGAAACAAATACATCGCTGTCGGTACAGTAAAGATGTTCATAGAACCAAGTGGCAAGCACAGATGCTAGGTTACCACAAATGCTAGGTTAACCCATTCCTCGTATGCACCAAAGATAGTTAGGAAAATACGCTACACAATGCAAAGTACTTTTTTTAAGTGCAAGGATGTACAGCATACAATAAGTGAGTACATTAAGAGCCAGGAAGTACAAACCAAACTGAGTGCATAAGGGCTGTTTTTAGGAAAGTGGGGGGTACGGGAGGAGGCTATGCAGAGTCCAGGTGAACTCTGAACTATCGTAAGGAGTTTAACTCTTATAAGATAGGTTGGCTGTTTTTTTTTATATAATGCAAGAGGCAGCCTTATCCACGTATTTGTTAACAGCCCTGTTTTATCTTCATGTCAGGACCGCCTGTTTTTAATATTCGACCAAAGGCAATTCTGCTTGTTTTTGAAATGCCTTCACACGTGCATGCGCCTTGAATCATCTTCAGCAACCTCATTGCATTCTATGATCGCTACAAAAGGCTGATGAGCGAGACGGGACTGTTAACATCAAACTCCCAAAATGACTCCGGATTTTGTATCCATTCCAAGTTTTCCGCCATGTCAACAAAACGAAGAACGATGTCCCTTTCTTTTCTCATGTTTGTCTCTTACTAAAGTACGATACTTGAAGTACAGCAAGAAATGTAGGTCGCCTCAAAGTTATATACAGAGAGACTCACTATTTGCATTTTCCTGCATAAGCATACTTTGAGCATCTTGTGATGCACCTACTTGTGAAGAGCAGTTCTGGTAATTAAGCACGTTAATTTTTCGTCTCGTTGGGCCTGCGGGGTTCACGGAAGCAAATACACCTGCAAATGTCACAAGTACAGTCAAACTGAACCTAAACAACCTTAAATACCTTAAACTAATGTTCAACACATGCTGCTAATATTGTATCATATTAAATTATCAAAAATATATTGTGGTAAAAAAATTCAGTCATCATAAAGTACAACCTTTTGACCTTTTTCATCATTTTGTCTGCCGTGCACACTCCAGCTCGATGTACAAATTGACACACAATTGTGCTCCCCCCCCACTGAACCACTTTGCTTCACGATGCTCGGATGACATCAGGCATACAAGAGCATAGACCAGAATGGCAACTGTGTAGTACAGAACAGGTCGACTGAATCTGGCCTGTCAGCTTTCTCCATTAGAGTTGCAAAGTTTTGAAACATGATCCCCAGCACCCCAGCACTCTCAAGCACAATCAGATGATGGTCGACCTTCTCAGTTTTAAATCACTTAACCTAAATCATAACTGGAATATTACTCATCATTTAACCATTAATTGCAAAGTACTAAACATAAGACATAAAACATAAAAAAAAGGCAGATAATAGTTTTCAATGGGAAGTGCCCCTGTTGTAATTATATCATTTGATGCCATCATTCTCTTGTGGATATCCCTGCTCAGGGACCTCAGATGAAATATAGCTGTCTAGTTAACTGGTACAGTTGAAACATCAACTTTTGACAAAGTGGATCATAATGTTAAACGACTAACGACCTTAGTCATAGCTCTCTATTGCATTACATATGATGGGTTATGTTCTGATATTGTTTCTCTGTACAAGGGTGTAACACAAGGGTTTGGTTTTGGGTCCACTTTTATTCCCTACATGTATAAATAATCTTTATTGCATGTCAAAATCTTTTTGATTTTAAATTTTTATGCTGATGACACTGACATACTACTGTGTGTCAAGGCCATTGAATTATTGCAAAATGCTTTTACTGTCCTTCAGATTACCAGACTTAAGATGAAACTCATTCTCAATGCAGAGAAGACCAAGCATATCTTGTTAACTCCTCTGTTCACTCTAGGCATAGGCCACAAAGTGTGGCCTATTAACCGTTGTAAATCGCTTTGCGTCCACTGCTGAATGTAAATGTGAATATCAACAACTCACACTTTTCCTGGATCATTTCATTATCCATTTATCAAAAATGAAAATCCAGTGACCCATCTCTCACTGGTATGCAAACGCGTTCCAGTTGTAATTGAAAGCTTGTGCTCTGCAGAAAAACGAAGAGCCCATCCCTGATTGCCTTTTGGATGGTATTTTTACCATGTTGTATCCAGCCTGTCATTGTCGCAATGCCTTGATAAGTAGCACACGGTGATGGCTGAAGACAATGCTGTATCGTCCATTAAGCTAAACTTTAGATTCTGAGAGGCTACAATGGACTGTGTGCAAAGGCTGTCCCCCGCTTTAAGATAATCAAGCAAATTGAATTGCAGGTGTAGAATAATGCATTTTGATCGATTTGGTGCCATCGCTTACGTGTACAGGCAACATCTGCTCTCATAGGAAAGGTTTGTGGATGTGTGACAGTGGTCCGGTTGGTACAGTTTCCACAGAAGCCCAGAATGTCCCTCAAGAGGTCAACAATGTGGGTCGGCACAGCCTCTCTGCTGACAAAGCACTTCCTGTCACAATAGAATAGCCCTATCTAGCAAATTAAACGTGATTCTGGGTTGCAACTTTGGACATATTTGCCTGCATGAATGGGTTATTGGAAGAGTTTTGTGTGGCCTTCAAAGGAGCAGTTGGACAACATCCAAGCTTGAACAAAAGAGCTTTGGTTCCAACCCATGGCCACAAAGACCCAGCGGCGCTCCAACATTGGTCAATATAGCCACTGTGTCCGTTGGTCGGCTGGTTTGTTGGCTTTATAGACCTGCCAAAACCCTGCAGACTAAAGGCAACACATTCTGCAGTATGGTTGTTATCTTACAGTATTGTATCAGTAGAGACCATTATATAATACAAACCACCAAATACATTCAAAGATCAAAAGTAGTGACGCTGGTGTACGGTTTGTTTGACTTCATTTCCAATCACTTTAAGTTGCACAGTGCACAGGTGTATACGCCCCTAAGCCTTCAGTTTGGTGGTGCAAGACAGGGCTTTGATTTGGCAATACTGCGACAGATATCAGGGACGGACTATCCAGATGACCTCACGAGGAATGTGCCATACATAAAGTGTAATATGTGTAATGCATAAAGTAAAGATGTAAAGTCATTAAAGAGCTCATGACTCTAGCGTGCATGCTAGTCATAGTCACCTCATGATCTGCAAGAAATGGTAAACTGCCTACAATAAAAGTAAAGCCGTGTTTCTGAAGTTGGACATTCTGTGAGCTTCTCTGACAAGTAACTTTTCCTGTGGCTTGATCTTGGCACTCAGACAGTGTCTGTATAATGTCTGCCTTTGGAATATTAATGAGTTTCTATGTGCAGCCATGGCTGTAATTGTGTTAAATGATCCGGCCAGCCCCTTGTGTAAACGCAATGCCAGCTTTGCTTTAATCCCCACATCCTCATTGAGTAGCCGGAGATGGCCCCAATTATAGTTTTGCCCTTAAAGACCAGGTACACTTAAGACAATTCTCCTGCTCCATTCAAACCCTCCCCTGCCTGAGCCATCCCTTCCCGCATCTAATGAACTTTCAGAAAGAACTTGACAGGCCACTTCCTCTTATCCTTTATATTCCGATGGTTCTGCCTTACCCACTTTTCTCTTCTTAGTGATCTCTCTTTGTTGTTGTGATGTTGTGTATTTATTTACAGTACATTACACCGTCGTCTATCTTGGGTTAGCGAGGCTGAGAGTGCTGTATGCTTGCCATCTATCAAGATTAAGCGTTGCGGAAATCGCAACCCCCCCCTTCCACTTATTACCCTTTAATATTTCTTCCGGAGTGCCAGAGGCAAAGAACAACCGCTTGGGGTTTGCAGAAACCTAATCAACTATATTTAATAGACCTCATCTAAATTGTAAGGTTATTGAGATTGTGGGTTGCGTTTTGGTTTAATGCTGATTAATGTTTCAGGGTCGCATGGTAATCCACTTTTACATGAGGAACACAAGGGTGCACACACAGACACAGACACAGACACGGACACACAGAGACACAGACAGAAATTGCAGCTTTCATTCTTGTCTGACTGGAAGCGTCCTAATTGAATCAGCACTTGATTGGCCATTAGCTAACCTGCCAAACTGCAGTTGATGCTTTCTGCGCATTGACCTGCCAATGGCCTAATAATATTGGCGAAAGTGTTTGTTTCCATTTCTTCCATTTATCAAATGAGTATCTTCAATCCTTTAATTTAGCATCTTGGAATATGTCAGCACATGCTTCAATATTTTGGCGTGGGTGGCTCAGGTTGAAATCAATGTACACGGTCGGCCACATATTATTAGTAATAAGCAGATTTTATTGTCTTTGTCCTTTTTCGCAAATGGATCCTGCGGATTGTAAGGGGTAATGATGCAGAAGAAAGTGTGCCTGCTGAATTACTTTGTGTTGTTCTGCAAATGGTAGACGTGCAGCGCTCCTGCTCTGCCGGTGGTCGTGTGGCTTTAAATCACCTTATTAATCTGCTTCCCTTACTGAGGATGTCTGGCCCAGGCCGGCCTCCATTAAGAGAAGTCCATTATACAGCCAGAGCACTTTGCAGGAACGTGTGTGTGTGTGTGTGTGTGTGTGTGTGTGTGTGTGTGTGTGTGTGTGTGTGTGTGTGTGTGTGTGTGTGTGTGTGTGTGTGTGTGTGTGTGTGTGTGTGTGTGTGTGTCCTAAATGTTTAGAAGAGTTTATGCCAGTTTCACAACAGAAAGAGTGAGTGTGTTCGTCTTGAGGTTAGGCTTTGCCCTAAGGAAACACTTGAGAGCAGAGCGACTAACAATATTTTGCTGTAGAACACTTAAGTGTACAATGTCTGGTACAGATGTCTTTACCTGCGGCCATTAGAAAACAATAACGAGCCTTATTGGCACTTGGCTTTGTAATGCTGTACTTTGGATCAAATGCGTTGTTTTTCGTTTCTATGTCTTTGAAGAGGGATAATACCAGTGCCTTAGTTACGCGTCTTGTGTGCGCATGAACACAAAATATTTGACAACATCCACCAACACCATGCCGTACATATGGCTATTTGAGAATCAATACATTTGTAGTTTTTCAATATGTTGTGGATTCTCCCCTTGTGCAGAAGCCAACCCTTTACAGAGGATATACATTCTAACCATGTCCTGTCCTGTGCTCCGTCTCCTCAGAGATCCGGGCCCAGCTGGTGGAGCAGCAGAAATGTCTGGACCAGCAGACAGACATGAGGGTCCAGCTGCTGCAGGACCTCCAGGACTTCTTCCGGAAGAAGTCTGAGATCGAGATGGAATATTCTAGAAACCTGGAGAAACTGGCCGAGCGCTTCATGGCCAAAACGCGAAGCACCAAAGACCACCAGCAATACAAGTAAGGAGACCTTAGTCCAATTGTCGCTCCTACAAGTACTCCTAACTTGTTTATCAATGTGTGTTTTGTTTTATAGGGTGCATTTGAATATAGACTTTCGTCATCAGTTTAGTTGCCATATCCTTTCCCTGTATCTATCTGTCGTCTGCCTTGGCTCTTGTTTAATAGTCACAGTGCCTTCGGTCCTGGTCTGTTTCGCATAAAAGCCTTCTCATTGTCTGTACCGCCCAATTCTTATGAATCCTCTTGCATTGGGGAAGCTAAATAGAATTCACATTTGATGTAATTACATAGATAGGATCTTTCTGCATTGGATAATACATTTTAATGATTATATTGCCGATGCAATCATTCAGTCTTGGTTTCATATGGAAAGTTGGTGGGGAACCGCGACCTGGAGCTTAGGATGGCCGTTTGTTTCTATTGTATTCAGATAAACACAGATTCCATACATGAGACTTGGTTTCTAAAGGCTAGTCTCTTTGCCTTTTCCATTAATTTCCTCCTTGAAACCAGTAGAATCCGAAATCAATGGATAATCCCACTGCATACCAATACTTGGTATAGATAAAAAAAAATAAAAGAAGTAAAGAAAGTCAATTGAAATATTGAAATTTGATATCTGTATTACACCTGGGGCTGAAGTTATCCCTTGAGTAATGAGTGTAGGCTACATTCAAATATTGTGGGACAGCTGACAGCCCATCTCTCAGCAACCTGGTTGTGTTTCAGCAAGAAATGGGACTGGGGAGTTTTGGATCTCCCTGGGAGAGACACTGATACCCCCATGCAGGGCTGCTTATACCTAGGAGGTCTTCAGTTGTCAAGACCTACAGAGAAACCATATCTTCTGCAGATCTCAGGCAAAAACTCGATTACATTCATTCATTCATTAGTGGATACTTTTTTTTTGTTTAATTATTTAACATCAAGTTGCATGTTGTTACCAGAGACCAAATATTCCGTTTTCTAAATCTTTCACACTGGAACGGTTTGTTATTTTTACTTGAGAAATGACAAACTAAATCACGAGTCAATAGAAAGTGAGTGCATGTCGCTAATCATTTGAGCATTGATGAGGGATCCCTTCGTCTTGCTGTCTCTCCCTTCCCTTCCCTCTGTCTGTTCTTGTCTATTTAATGTTGTATTCCGTGCACATCGCTCCCTTACTCCAGCGCTCTCCACATGGGGCATCACAGCATGGCTCCGCCAGCTTTTTCCAGGATGTTGATACACCGTTGAGTCCGCTGCACTTGGTGGCCTCGTTTCGCTGTAGGAGAACGCTCACGGAAAGAGCAACCATTAGCATATTGTTTGAACATGCGCTGGAGTGAACTTTTTTCCTTTTCCTCTACCCAAAGTCTGCGTGCGTGCGTGCGTGTGTGTGTGTGCGTGTGTGTGTGTGTGTCCTTCTTCCTGAATAGACTGTTGTGTATTTAGGAAATATTAAGATGATTAACGTCTAGTATGTTGCCCACATTCATGCAGTTGTTTTTGTTGGACTCAGTGGTGCATCAAGAGGTTTAATTGTATTCATTGCGGCTCTAGCAAAAATCCACTGTGGTAGGGGTAAGAAAAATAATCGATTCTTCAATGCATCTCGTTTCTCTCTCTCCGTTTCGATGCAGATTAATAATCGGAAATGTCGCCTGCTGCAACATTCTGTTCGCCAGAGAGGGATAATTTTAGTAATTTTAAAATTATTTAATTTATCTTCAGTGTGTATTGGCCAATCTGATTTGTCTTGACATGATTGTGATTCAGCCTACGCATAGCATGCACGCAAACCCATGTGCAATTGTTCCAAGAAAGTCATATTTTTTACAAAAGCTTTTTCTCTAATAAAATATGAGATAAGTTAATTCATCTGTTGATGTCTTTAATGATCATCACAAAAGTAGGAAGTGATTAGAAAACTCTGAGTAGCAACATGATTTTGTAAATCACGCATGGAAATTAACATAAAAAAAATTGTTGCATCGATAATCGTTTTAGAATCGAATCGTTGACCTCATAATCGGAATCAAATCGTGAGGTGCCAAGAGATTCCCACCCCTAGTGTGTGGCAAGTAATTTGGACTAAGCTGCAGTAATGAGTTGGCATTAAAAAAAAGTGCAGCTAATTCGCTAACCTATTAACTTAGACTTAATAGCCTTAAATTGGAAGCACCCTGATAGCGGGGAACTACCGCTGTAAAGGCTGTATGTCAGCAGTGGGATGTTTTGTTAAGTTTAAGTCTCAGCTTAAACGTGAAAAGCTAAGTATTTCATGTTCTATTATTCGTATAGCATTAAAGTCAAAGTAAATATAGTTATTTTTCCAAACCTATCCATGTTTAGTTATAGTGAGACTTATTTGAGAAAGGAAAGCTGCTGATAGGGCACCGGGGATGGATAAGGAGAAGGTGTGGGAGCAGTTCCTCTTTTGGATGTATTCCTCTGGTGACCAAAGCAATGTGGATGCCCTAGGAATTAGTCTTGGGTGTTTTGGGGATACAACAGGAATTGACAGACAAGACAAGCCAGACAAGCTTTGTCAGCAAGAGTAACGATGAGCTAACCGCACCATAATAGGTGGTTTCGTGTGTATATGACTTGTATTAACAAAGACATTGTATTCTGAAGTCCCTCAAATGTTCTTTGCTGAATACAGCAGGCACAGCAAATGCTGATACTCTATACCCAAAGGTGTTTTTTCTATGTGACCTAACAAAAACAAAGCATTCATGTAATGGATAGCGGGCTATCTATTTGAGGTCAGTGACCAAGGTTGCGTGACCAATTATGGAAAACGTGCACACAAAATAGGGATCAAACCCAAATGTGCAGATTGGATTTGGTCACGGTTAAAAAAAGACTTGCCTTAACTGCTCTGGTCATATCGGGGTATCCCCATGCCTAGCCCACATGTCATCAGGTCGAACAGCGACACTCAATCAAACGTAAAAACAGTTTTTAGTCTATATGAATGAACTGCAATGCTACCTCCTTTTCAAACCTCGCACAAACCACCCAACAAACCTGCGAATGTACCTACAGCTCTTTGAGTCACAGTCCAGTCCACCCACCCCCAGCCCCCGCCCAATGCCATTGAAGAGAACAACGGCCGAAACCACGAGGCGCACATTTCTCGTCAGTGCTGTTTACTGCACATCACCCAGTGCAACCCGGTGCACAATGGCTTTGCAGCGCTAGCAAAGCAAACACACTCGCACACAGACGGGCGCATAGTTGACACGCACAGTGAGACCTTATGCAGTGTGCTATCCAGAGTTTGTTCAGGGTGGGACAGAAGAATGGCGTGCAGGGGAATAATTCAATTATCGATGTTGTCAAAGCCTGCCCTGGTGGCGTCTTGAATAGACACACTGTTCGTCGAGAATAAAGTGTCTGGGTGAAGGACATTCTGTTACCTCCCGAAGGCTGCAGACCAAATCAGGCGCCGCAGCCAAAGCCCCCAGTTCAACTGTTCAGTTGAATGAATGAGTTGAACTTTTGGGATAAACGCATCCCAATGTCACGTGATTGGCCAACACATACTGGCGTTCAGACCTGAAGACGCCGATTGGATGGGGAACCTTGTTTAACGTGTAGCATTAGCATTGTACATTGTGCATTATACATTCTGCTGTTTACCGAGCAACCGTGGAGACGGGAGAGACCGTGGAGACGCTCCGGTCGCCGTGTTGTCCTTTCCGGAGCTGTACAACCCTGCCGTGAGGGAGTACACAACATGACGTCACATAAATGGGCCATGAAGTGAGCTTACCCAGCAGTCTGTGCTTAGGGCCGCAATGAGGGATTTGGTCTGAAGGAAGCCCAACGATGTTCATGCACCTGTTTTCAAGATCTAAGCCGTATCTCTGGCTAGGCCCACAACATACCAGATTCCTGCAAAATGCAAGCAGTTGTATTTAGTGTTTGTTGACAAAAATCCTCTGCCCAAATTCCAATTTCGGCTGCAGCTGTATCTAGTTCATACTGAAACACAGTGTAGAATCTTCTATGAAAAATATAGAATCTTCTATTTATAACCCACATCTGAGACAAATGCTACGTTCTTGGTCTTAAGGAAACTGAGGAGTATAATGCCATATGTTCATTTTTTAAGTAATCTAACCCACATGCTGGAAGTGATAAAACAGTAGCGTGCAATCAAGTGTTATCTGTGAAGCACAAATAGAAAATAGTTGAAAATGTTTTTTTGTTTTTATACACAGCACGCTGAAGAGCTTGGTATCTCGTATTGTGCAATCCTTCACTTTCAAAGTTTCATCAATATATTTGTGAAAAGGATTATGGACACGCATAAAAGCAGTGCTCTGTTGGTGGATCTCTCAGTCTGACACGGTTCTCCTTCTGGCTGCAGAGGAAACGATGACTTTGAGAACACTTCCCGTCATTATGATTCCCCGAAGTCATTGTGATCGCAGTGTCACTCTTCCTTCCACCCCAATAACAAGCCTGGCTCTCTCTCCTTCCTCCTCAACCGCTCTGCTTTCCCCTGGTCCGGTCTAGCAAGGCTTCCTTTTGAATCAGATCACAAAGACTCTGTTGGGAACCACTGGTGTTTATTAGAGGGAATTCTCTGAGAAATCCTCGCATTTCTGCCCAGGGGTGTCTCAAGCAGAGAACCTACTTTGGGAAGATGTATTTGGTTCTTCCTTCGAAATTAGAATGTTATGATTTCCAAGTCACGGGTAGAGTTTTGCAGTCTGAGGCGTTTATTTCTATGTCATCTTAACCTCATGTGACAAAAACCTGAGGACGAAACGTTGTGCAGATTGTCTGGTGTTTTCCTAGCAAGTCAAACAATCAGATGCATTATGTTCTCAGGGCAGTGTCCTGCCTCATTGCTATGCTTGTGTCAAGCAGATCATCAGTCATTCAAATGCTTACTGTAATCACATTGTTTCATTGCCACTGTCCAAAATACAAATCCTCAGTGAGGCAAAGATCTATATATCTTTTAGTAGACTTCACATGTCCCTTCTTACTTGGTAGGTCAACCTTATTTTTAAGGACCAACTTCATGCACACATGAATTATTAACTGCAGCATTCTTTATTTACTTGCATACTTACTGACCTATGCTGTCCCTATATTAATTCATATCCAGTTGAAGTATCGAGGCGTTAAAGGCTCATGAAAACGGGGCACTCCATCGATGTGCTGGTCAGCTTTTAGACAACATTCCCGGACAATACACAACATTTCCTAAATATTAGAAACTTCTGCTGCTTGCGTCACGCAAGGTTTGCTTCCTGTTTTCGTGTAACATGACTGGCGGGGTGTGTGTCTGTCTGTCTGTCTGTCTGTGTGTTGTTGTCCGTTAGGTTGTTGTCAATTTAGCAGAACACTGTGAACTAGTTCAAGGCTGGGTCTCCTTTCCCGCCCAGACAGAGTGCAGAGTTTCACCTGTCATGTTGACATGCGTTGCCTGTCTCGGCCAGCTGACCTTGGGACAGATGGAGGGGTGGTGGGGGGGGGGGGGGGGGAGGAGGTACAGAGGCAAAGTGTCCAAACGTTTTCCGGCAGCCTCGTCCCAGACCCCATTTCTGAAGCGGAGGTGGGCACACTGACACACGCTCACATATTTGTTGGATTTTAGCGGGCAGGAGGAATGTTACGGAGCATGCCAGAGGAAGTCGGCCTGCGGGCCTTTTGCTTACTCAGGGCCCCAGCTCGGCTCAGCCCGGCCTGGACAATGTCCTGCAGTCAGCCCGGCCTTCACAATGTCCTACAGTCTGCCCTGCAGCAGGCTCAGGAAGCAGCAGCGACGTGGATCAGTCTGTTGCTCTGTGTTTTCTTTTTTCTTTCTCTCGCAGCAGTGCTTTCTGCTTATCTCCATTTTTTTTTTAAATATATATATATATATATATATATATATATATTTATTTTTGGTTTCATAACACAGTCTCTCTAAAGTTTGCTCGTGAGTTACTCTGCTATGTACTTAAGGCTGGTGCTCTCAGCTGGTTGCCGGCAGCAAATCATCTCAGGCTTAGAACATTCCTAGAACCGTGCCCCAGAAACGTCACCCGTGCACTGTGTGTGAGCGGTGCGCAAGTTGAATATCTGCTCAGAGTAATTCATCTGGACTGCGCTGTAGATCAAGATATTTTTAGGCGTAGAGACCGGCAAAATATAGGCCATTTGACTACTAGGGAGTCTTCAGAGGTGTAATACGTTTGTGATAGCCACTGATTCACTCTAAGTATTCTAATTGCTCGCCAGGTATGGACTGCTGAGATGAAGGCTAGCTCTGGTCGTCACCTCTGTGCTAAGCCGACTTGGATATTGCAGTTTTAGAGCACAAGTGTCCATATTTAGTCCCTGTGCCGTTTGAAAAGCGGCCAACCTATTATAGCATCGGCCCTGCTCCCCAAAGCCACGTCTATTTCACCTTGACCCATGGTGCTTGATCTCACTACCTCTACTCCTAGAGGGACCCCGATGGGACGGCGAAAGGTATATTTTCCTAGTGACCTTCATTGTGGCAGGGGCGGCAGTAGCTCAGGAGGTGGAGCTGGTTAGCTGGTAAACGCAAGGTTGCTAGTTCGATCCCTGACTCCTCTTAGCTGAGTGTCGAGGAGTAACGGAGCAAGACACCCTACCCGACTACTCCCGACGAGCTGGCTGTCGCCTTGCATGGTAGACTCAACTGTTGGTGTGTGAATGTGAGCATGAATGGGTGAATGTCAGGCAATATTGTCAAGCGCTTTGGATAAAAGCGCTTTATAAAGGCAGTCCATTTACCAATTGTGTAACAGAGGGAAATGGTTAAACTGACGGCCAAACTCGTCTTGTTTCAGGAAAGACCAGAACCTGCTGTCCCCAGTGAACTGCTGGTACCTGCTGCTGAACCAAGTGAGGAGGGAGAGCAAGGATCACGCCACGCTCAGCGACATCTACCTCAACAACGTCATCATGAGGTTCATGCAGGTCAGCGAGGACTCCACACGGCTTCTCAAAAAGGTGAGACTGTTTGGCCCGTCTCTTGGTCTTTGCCACTGGGTACTTTAAAGGGATTTCTTTAGAGAACATCAAAATACGTAAAATAGACCACGACCGATTTATAGCCTCACAGATATATCGGCATCGGTAGATATGCGCAGATATGAAATGGTGCATTAACCAAGCACATCTACGTAAACACCTAACCCTAACCCTAACAGTTTTACATCATGGTGTGAAGGTTAGTAGCTCTTCCCCATACTACAGGTAACTGGTTCCTTTAGCTCATGGTTCTAATGCGATGTCGCTGTGGCCCAAAGCATTGCTGGAGGGAGAGCAGCAAGTCCCAGGGAATTGCCCTACCCCCAGGGTACCACTTTATACATATATATATATATAAATATATATCTCTCTCTCTCTCTCTCTCTATATCTATATCTATATCTATATCTATATATATATATATATATATATATATATATATATATATCTCCACACACACGTAGGTACGTGTGTGTATAAATACTTTAAATATCGGCCGATGTGATAATCTTGGTACATTTTTACTCCATGCATCGGTCGGGCTCGTTAAACGGCCGTAACACTTCACACTTCAAGAGATGTGTCCACAACAGACCTGCTGAATATCTTCTAAGGACAATATGTACTATTATGTGAGTGGCCGGGCTTATCCACGTGGATGACACTAAGCGGTCACCTGCTTGGCTGCGTAGCCAGGAGGGAAAATAGAGTCCACCCATTAAAACGGCAATAAGAAATAGAAGGAACTGTAAAAATTTGGCCTCAATTGTCCAGCGGCCCCCACTTTTCTATAGCCTTGTCTTCCTTCCTAAGTCAAGTTGTTGCTCTAGAGAGGAGGGTATATTTAGAGTTGAGCTGTGACGCATTTCCCCCAAGTCATGTTGCAATCAGATGATGTGGAGGAGCTCACCGCATCTCTGATCACAGCTCCCACCAGTAATGCCTCCACCGAACCATCTGAAAGGCTGTGCCCTCGTGACCCAAAGCCAAGACACCGCTGCCGGGTCCGCCACAAAGACGACAACTCCCAAACAGATTATGTGCTCCCACGCACTGCAGGCCCAAATTACAAAGCAACGGCTCCAGAGGATGGCTTCTGCGTCCATTTGAGCGAGGCTATGTTTAACTCCTCATTCGTCCACAAGTTTTCCCCCTGTCTTTGTTTCATTTTTCATCGTACATTTTTTTATCTAATCTTTCTTCTGGTCCCCCTCCGTTCTAAAAAAAAAAAGGCTCATCATCCTTTTCTTTCATTCCTACTTAAAGACTTTAAGTGACACGTTAACTCGTGTCACTTCGAAAGTCTTGCATTTCTCCGAACTGATTACCATCTCCTGATAGTTTGTGGTTCTGACTTTGAGCATTCGGTGAAGAAATGGTCTCCATTACTCCTGAGACACACACACACACACACACACACACACACACACACACACACACACACACACACACACACACACACACACACACACACACACACAGGAAGTCCCAGCCATCCTTGCCCTTTGATAGTGGTTGAAGGGTCCTAGTTGTACTAATGAGGCCAGATGTGAAACAGACAGCGTCTTTACAGACGTCTTCTGTGACACCAACCCACCCCGAGTTGACGATCATAATTATAGCCCTGCTTTTCCCTCTCTCGTATGTTTTCCTGCAGTATAGTATTTTCCCTCATGTTTGCGTATAAATCCTGGTGCTGCACATTCCAGCCGCCCCAACTCCCGCCCATGTATCCATCTTTCCGCCCTTCCCAAGGCAGTGCTATCGTGCCATCTCTGTGACATCCTGCTACAATCACACAATGCCCTGAACTCTGCCCTTTTTGAAAGTTACAGCAACTGCCCCCCCCCCCCCCCCCCCTCCCCCAACGCCCCATGTATCCAGGTGACATTTTGTAGACACGCATATTAGCACGATGGGGGGTCCGGGTTCCCAGCGGCCCCCCCACCGAAACACCCCTCACCCTGTAATCACAGCACCGCCGAGCTCTTTGATCTGCACAAAGGCCGCTGTAACGAGCGAAAACAAGACGGTGTCTCCTAATGTTACGTGACTTAGCTCACTGCTCGGTTGGGGGGGGGGGGGCACTCCGTAGTCATGCTTCCAGGGAAATCACACGAAGGAATGCTGTGTTGAACCCCCCCCCATTCCCTTGATATTCTCTGACCTCAGCCTGTGTGGTTGGGACCGTAGACGTTGCGGTGGTGAATACAGGATACCATCCGGGGTGGTGCTAATAGCCCACCTGCCATCGCCCTCTCAGCCCTCGCATCGTTAAAGATGACACGTTCCTTTTCACGCTTGTTTTTTTTTCTTGCCAGAATCTAAAAAGTATCTTCTCTTTTTTAATGGTCTGAGAGATCTTCTCACATGGATTTAGTTTGTATTATTTATAGGGGCCAGCTTTTTGTTTTATTTATGGCTTTCTGCAGCTACAGCGCCATGGTAGCTTTTCCGAGGCTTAACAGAGCCTTGACTTCCCCTGTCAGACGGAGCACGCGCTTCCTGGTGTTGTACAGTTCCCGTTGGTCCTGATGTCACAGGACGTCGGGGAGTATGCTGGCTAAAGCTAGAACAAAATGGCCCCCATCGGTCAGAGGACGGACGGGACTTGTTGTCTCGACGATGGCTGGTATTGGTCTTGTCTTTCAAGAGCTCTCTGGCACCGAGGTGCACGTGTTCAGGCAGAGGCACGCGTTTGTATGTTGTTATTGTTGTGTATCGGTCGTATTGTATGCACAAGGATTAGTCTACGTCTCTGGCTGCTTGCCCCCCCCCCCCCCCTCCCCCCAGTCAAAGAAGAACCGTGCACTTTGTTCCACCCCGCTCCTCTTTGACTTGTCGGATCTCTTAAATGTGGTAAGATGACATGAGCTTCAAAGTGTCTGATCCCTAAAGATCCTCAATTTAATGATACGGTTTCAGGGGAAAAAAACGCCCAAAGTCGCATGCAAAACCAATACAAACACCAAGTGACCTCTTGGGGAATTCTTCAAAATGACACCAAGCGGTGGTTGCACTGCCCAGCATTTAACCGTCAATACACCGCCTCAAGGGGGTTCCGTATGTGTCTTAGCGTTGGATGAGCTATGAAAGGAGAGATGCTCTGAAGCAACAACTCAAGTGGATCTTCAGGGCCGTGTCAGTTTTTGTTTTAAGTGTTATCCGCCGAGATCTGTCTTCAATGAGGCACGTCTCCTCCCGTTCTCGGTTCGTCTCGTTTCCTCCCTCCTCACTCCTGTCTTCGGATTAGTTAAGGCGTGTCTCCTCGCTGTGTGGTCCGTGAGGGCGGCTCCTCGGCGGGCCGGCGACCACTTCCAAGTGTTCTCCCAGCGAGACGGAGGGGCAAGAGAGAGCTGACAGGCGGTCCATCTGACAGTGGGTGGTGGGAGGGGGGGGGGGGTGTCCAAATAGAGCTCCCCTCCAGAGCTGGGGGGGGGGGGGCTTAAGTAAATGTCAAACGTTAACTTTGTTGCAGCAGTTTCAGTCGAAGTGGTATTCCTCCTCCGATCGGGAGGAAAAGGGATTGCGTAAGAGACTAGATTGAAATTGTAAAACGAAAGATGATAGGGCTATTTTCGCCAGTAGCGTTGAGCTACGCCTGTTGATCTAAGCTTAAAGGCTTTTCTTGACCTGTGATACGCCCCTTGATGCTCAGCGGCTAGCCGGCAGCACAGGAGTTGGCAGCAGGGTGCTAAGGATTGCCCAGGCTACCTGGTGTAACCTTGCTCTAATTCGGGAAACCTACCTTGCAGCCGTTCACAGAGAACGTAATCCTCTTACCTCTGAATGCGCACAGGCAGGGCCAACTCTCACCACCTGCCCTTCAGCCCAATTCAGTGATTCACGTCGAACCATTGCTTGGACGGTCGATTTTCAGACCTTGGTGCTTAGTCACATTTTCAGAATAGGATTCTTTATCAGTGCAGATGTGTTTTGGGATGCAGTGTTCAGAGAGTACAACTCTTTGCAAACCCCGGCGCTACTTTTATTATTGTATTATGCCTCCACTGGTGCACTATGGTTGTTCGTTGTTGCTTTAGTTCACATATGTGAATCAACCTGGATCCGTCAGGTTTGTGACCTCAATAGTGGCGCTTCCTTGTGGCCCACACCCACAGGAAACCGCAGATGTGCAGGGCTTTACGGTCTTGCAAATCCTGCAACTCTCAAGTCATAAAAGGCCTTCCCAGACAGAGCGGTGGCCACTCAAAATGGATTGTGATTCTGGGCTATTGTATGGGATGTAATACAATTCTGACAAAGACACTTTGTATATTTAACCTCATCCCATCCATTATTTTTTTCTTGAACTTGAATGCTTTTACTGGAAATCAGCCAATGACCTTATCCTGCAAACGTATGCACCAGCTGTCTCACTCAGAACAATGAGAAGACCACTTTGGGTAACACTAGAGCGCCTTTGTATTTGGTCTGTTCACAGCATACTGCTGAGAACATGAGTACACTATTCCAAGGATCAGATACAATGGACAATAATTACTTTACAGACAGCCTCTGAGTGCCGATGTAATATTCAATATCATCCAGGATGCACTGTCGACCGATCCAAAAATCCATTGGCCTTTCCCCTAACCTTGTGAACATGTGATATGCAGGTCAGCCCCAGAGAAATGTAAGCACTGTACTGTGAAAATGTATATATATCAAGAAAAGTTCAACCTATCGTACTGCATGTTTCATGTTTCATTCCACATCATAGGAGTCGTTTAACAAGCCGTCTATCTGATAGTATTACTAAGGTCAGCCTTATAGCACGGCTGATTAAATAAACATATATCTGGGGTTCACTCACGTGGGGTTGGGCAGATAATCTGTTAAGCACATGCGGGCAATGAAACTCGAGCCCTGTGTGATAATGTCATTGAATATACCTTTTATGGAACTGGACCACATTTCATACCGCACACAAGTGGTTGGGAACAATCTTTTCCAGTATTCCTCATGACTACATAAAGTAATTGTTGTTCTCGTCGTGCCTGGCTAATGGGTTTTTCTTCCCTTCTTTGTGTTTATTTTACAGACTAAAGAAATCACCTTCCAACTACAGGAGGATTTAATGAAGGTCCTAAATGAGCTTTACACAGTAAGTAGTAGTGGCTTCCTTAATTCTATTTTACTTATTATGCTGCACTTCCTGCTGATGCTGAAACCTCTATTAATGCTCTGGATCTTGCTCAAATGTTATGTTAAATGTTAAAAGGTTTTGTTCGCCCTATCTTTTGAAGCTTCTTTCAAGCCCTCCATACCAGAGTTTTCCTTGATAAACATGGTGATTACCTTCACACTGTCTATTAAAGACTTAACTGGGCTCACCAAAGCCTTATAGGGTAACCAGTTTATATGTTGGCTGTGTTTTGAGTAAATGTCCCCTTTGGGCTCTATATCTAGATTTCCAAGCAGCATGGAATTATGTGTCTAGAAATCTATGTATGTATCGATCCATCCATATTATTATCCATTCGATCCCACTGGGTCAGTTTGCAGCATGCATGCTGTGTTGAACTGGTTTATAACCTTCTATAGCATTCAGAAGGAGTGGGAGTTGTTCAAAACCCAACAAT
The DNA here is from genome assembly GCF_902167405.1 of Gadus morhua. Classification (NCBI taxonomy): domain Eukaryota; kingdom Metazoa; phylum Chordata; class Actinopteri; order Gadiformes; family Gadidae; genus Gadus; species Gadus morhua. The sequence goes on along the minus strand of NC_044056.1, from coordinate 14,952,570 downwards.
TGGGCATGTCACATCAGTAGCATATTCAAAGAGGCATTAACAGTGTGAATGCTAGATGTGCATCCATTAGTTTGAGCGTCTGGAAGCTGAGCTGGGTGTGGCGGAGGTACCATTAAACCCAACACATTTCCACGTGTTGGCCTCTCCATGCATGCAGGTCTCCACAGGGGATATTACAGCAGGGATGGGTTTGACAGCTCACCTTCACTTGCGGAAGGGAGTGAGTGTAATTTGCCCTTCCTAGAAACTGTGTCTGTGTGTGTGTGTGTGTGTGTGTGTGTGTACAGTCTCAGCTTAGGTTTGCTATATAGAGTCACACTAGCAGATGAAAACCCTCGGCCTTCCACCGGCTCCGAGCTCGAGACGCGTGTGACTCGGGCTCAATACGTGTCACTCCCTTAACCGCACCCCCACACAGATTTGACCTTGTTTGGCCTCTGAAAACACACACACACACACATGCGCGCGTGCCTGGTGTGTGCGAGTCACCATTGCATCAGAAAAGCCACAGGTCCTTTGTGGGTCACCGCCAGTTAAAATACAGCCCTGATCCAGCTCTAAATGTGTCCTTCTAAAACGAGCAAAGCAAACACTCGCCGGCCGTCGCCTGCAGACGAGCCGGGGCAGAGCTGACGACAGGCCCCAGGGTCATCCACCCGGAGATCCACCCACTCTGGGGTTCGGTAGTGACCCCGGACCGAAGAACGGGACCTTCTCTCAAACAAGTTTGGTTCGATTTTTTCATCCACACAAAAAGGAGGCCCAACCCTAGCCCAACATGAGGGGGGAAACAGGGTTGGACGATGAGGTGGGCGGGGTTTGGGCTTTCGTGTAGACAAGTGTGGATTGAAAATAAACAACAGTGAGGCTGGAATAACCAGGACTTGGTTCATTCCAGGTTAAACCACCGGCAGACTGGCCTTGCCTGTTTGCGATTGTGTATTTTTGCAGCAGACAAGGCGACCATACTTGTTCAATGTGTGTTATGTGGGACCGAACGCTGCAAAGCCTTCCTCTATAAACGCCTCAGGAACTCATTTTAGACAAGGAAACAAACGTCAACCCTGCCTGAAACCATCTCACTGCAGCCATTATCTTTTGTTCAAAGTGTGATTTTTGGTGTGTCCTCGGACCAAATTGTTTTACGGAGCAACACGAGTCCCAGGTTAGATTGAGCCGTCAGCGGCAGGGTTTTATTATTTTTTGAATTATTCGTCATACACTTGCTAAAATTGTTCAAAAAGTGATGGGTGCAGTGAGTAAGAAACATGGTGTCAATCTGTTAAATAGAACAATTTCAGTTAATTAATATAGTGTTAACATGTTTTCTAATTGATAATTTTAGAGAACTGTGCCGTTTTAAAACCAATGAACGAATCATTCTCCTATCCTTCCCTTTCCAACGGCCTTCCTCCTCCTTAGGCACACTGACTGCTCCAACTTTCTTTGCTTTTCCCATCTTCTCTGTAGGCTTCTCATGAGGTTTTTATTCTGCTGTATATCTCCCGTTTGCCCGCTAGCCTACCACCACTGGAGCTTACAGATGCATCATCCTGTATTTTTAAAGCCTTGCAGAGTCCTCTTCGTAACAGTTCTGTGTCAAGGCCCGGGTCTGTGTGTTCTCTGCCCGGATCGCTGTCCCCTGTTCGCTTAATGATTCATCTCTTAACGCAACGGCTCTCCCCCGGTGCCTGGCCGCCTTCCGTTGGGTTTGTGGCGATGAGCTGGATTTAGAAGTTTTGAAGCATATTGCTCATTCAAAACCACATTGTTTGCGTTGTATGCTACCTTCTATGCGGCGGCTGAGTCACATCGTAATGGAATCATCAACTTTGGGCTAATCACAGACTCTCCTCTCCCCCCAACACGCACACACGCGCACACACACACGCACACACACGCATTTCCCAGACGTGTGTCTAATGATAATGAGTCAATTCTCAGGAAGTCTCCAGAAGCAGCTGATGCATTTCCCAATAGGCTGCAGTTTCTGTGCCTACTAATGGCCACATTGGCACAGGGAAGCCGGTGTGATGCTGGGAAATAGACGTTTCTACTTGAGTAACAAACAGAGAGTTGAGTGGCTGTCCCACACATGCGTCTAATACTTATTTAAAGATGTATGCTTCGGAAAGGAATATTGCCCACATCTCTCACTTAAAATATGTCAATAAATTAGACACCAATTAAAAATAATCTGCTCTTATTGGTCACCAGAGGAGGTGATTGTTTTGTAGTAAAAGGTTCCACAGAAGTCCCTTTTTTGGGGTCTATTTCTGGAGCCTATTTCTTCATCCCATGTGGAAAATTCAACCTCTGTCTCGGAACCCCCTCATTTTAAACCAGCCTGTAGACCCACTGGCTCTCCGTGAATCAACTGTACTTCCCAACAGAGAGAAATGAAAGCAACACGACATATTTAGCTGTGGTGATTTGTGGCCTGCTAGGGCCATGTGACGGGGGGCCCCCTCCCCCCGGCATTGAAATCAAATGGGAGTGAAAAGAAACGGTCTTGGACTGTGGTTGAGGCAGAGAGTGACGGCCGGTGGAGGCAGGGGTCAGACCACTTCACTAACGAGAAGGTGGGCGATATGATGGGGCCCTTTGTTGTGGTTTTTAAAGGAGAACCGCGACCTCCACATGGGTATGAAGGATCAGACTTCCTGTTATTCTGACCCTCCCCCATCGGTTTCCTCTCACTATAAAGGACCTGAGGTTACATCCTACGGTTTATTTTCATATGGGTGAGAGAATATATACCAATATCACTCTCCATACCACTTCATTTTAGATCCAATAATTAGATTGGTACTATTTTCAACAAGCTACTAGGTTATAAAGTATCTTGGTGTGCTGGGCTTCCTTTCAGCATTTGGGGGGGGGGCGGGGGGGGTTATTTAGTAGATCGTATCAGATTACAACACCATTACCATAAATCATCAGAGAGGTTTTTTGGGGGCAAATTTCAGACCCGAGACCCATACTGAATACCGTGTATGCGATCACTCCCCAGCTTCTTCTGACAGGCACCTCTTGTAACGTGTCTGTGTATCCCTTCTCAGGTGATGAAGACCTACCACATGTACCACGCCGAGAGCATCAGCTCGGAGGGCAAGCTGAAGGAGGCGGAGAAGCAGGAGGAGAAGCAGATCGGTCGGGGCGACCCGGTGTTCAGCATCCGCATGGAGGACAAGCACCAGCGCCGCAGCTCCGTCAAGAAGATCGAGAAGATGAAGGAGAAGGTAGCCTGCCCCCGTCTCATCGACCTCTGTTACACGACACCCCAGCTAGACTCAGGCCTCGTCACTTTGACGTCAAACGTGGGACGCAGGAAGGAACTGCTTTAAACTGCAAACGAGGCTTGAAAGTATGAGCGGTTGTTACTGTACTCTAAGGCTCCGTCGGGACGCCGGGATGGGAAACACATTGAGTGCAGTCACGGCCAACTGCTAGGAGGACAGTGGACTGTTTTTTGTTAGAGATCTGTGACAGATGATTTAATGGAATGATATTCAGTTTTATTATTTCTCACGATACTTCCTGGAATGCCGTGTGTGTGTGTGACTCAGTGAATAGTGACTAACCGCCATCTGCTTTTAGGGTTGGGAGGAAGTGTACAATATAAACCGATTCGGCCCGCTAAGGCAGCATCTCAATTTAACTCCAGCATCTTTATTTTTCCCTCGTTCCATTCTTGTACATTCAGTAATAGTGTTGATTGAGCTCATTTCCGATGATTATGTCGTTTGAGCTCTCCAATGCAAGACGAAACGTAACCATGAAGGCGTAATCACTTGACATCAAGAATCACTGGCCCATTTAAGTCATTATTTCTGTCTATCTCTGTACAAGTTGCTAATTCTTTCCCTGCGTCTCTATTTAGCGCCAGGCCAAGTACTCAGAGAACAAGCTCAAGTCCATAAAATCCAGGAACGAGTACCTTCTGACACTCGAAGCCTCCAACTCCTCCGTGTTCAAATACTACATCCACGACTTGTCGGATCTAATCGACGTGAGTATACGCGACCCGGTACTCGACTCGCCTCGATCTTAACGCTTTGCTCGAATCTGTGCTACTTCCCTGAGCCGCTGACTGCAAAAAAGGCTTTGGAAGCTGGCGTTGTGTATAACAACCTCCCTACACCTCATTAGCAGTCTGTCAGCTAGATTAGCAGCCCCCCCAGTCTACGCTTCCACATGTGAGGAGAGTGCGCGCACTTTGAAGGAGGCGTGCTAGGGATCTGGCGTACATAAACCAGGCCGCTTGCTGAAGACCCGGCACATTCTCACCACCACCACCACCAAGCTTCTGAATGTTTCTTTTCATCACCTCCCATGCACTTCTCGGGAGGTTTTTATTCCACTCACTCTCTCTTGTGCTAAAGGCATCTCCTCACGCCTATCGAGAGCATTTTTTATGGAAACCACGGTCGAGGAGGAATGTGTTGAGTTTAGCAGGGAATGCGAGCAGGGATCAAATACTCCAGACTTTAGGATAGATTTGTAAAGAAAAGGTGATATTTTTTTCACTTAATCTTTCACATTGTACCCTCATCAGACTTTTGTAGGACGTGGTCTCTTAGGTTGTGAGGAAGAAAATGGCACTGAAATTGTGTTACATGTTCCTATATTGTGGGGTCTGTTCATAACCGTTCCTCTTATAACGGGTCTGCTATGTTTTGAATGGATTCCTGGGGTTAGCATTCCATGTGAGGGTGAGGGTTAGGGAGAAGGAGAGATTCCACCTGCGTTCAAGGTCTGGTTCTGTTTGGAAGTTGGGTTAGAGTGGAAGTGATTGGGTTCTTTTTATGTTTGTTGTGTGGACTTGCAGGCACGGCGTACACAGTGGTTTCTTATTGAATGTTGGCCTCAATGGTACAAAAGATGTGTGTGTGTCTGTGGTTTTATGGAGCGCGTGGTCTGTGCAGTTGTTTTATCACCATTGCATGTGTGCACGTTTGTGTGTGTGCGTGTGTTTGTATGAGGGGACTCTGGAGAAGGCCCTAGTTATTAGAAAGGAACTTGAGGTAACATTTGTTTATGTAAGATGGAACACTGTACTACTATTACAGTAGAAGAACACCGTATGTATCCCTACAGGAAGGTCATTCATTTGTAAAATAAAGTCGAAACCCCAATCAATATGGGTAAATCACGGAAGTTTCCAAGTGAATAATCCAATAAATAAAATAAAAAGTACAGGGCTCCAAATCAGACAGCCCGCTGCATCAATTCTAGTACTCAGATTGTACACATTAAATGCACTGTATATTTTCAGAATACTATATATTTGGAGTTCTTATTCCTTTCAATTCGTTTTTTTTTTGGTTTTCCTTTAATTTTCCATCCCGTGGTTTGCTCTCCCCGCATTTCCTGTGTGGGACCAATAACAGTTCTGGTGTTCACCCCTGTTGCTCATCACTGCCTCGCCCCCTCCCCCGCTCAGGGCTGCGACCTAGGCTTCCACGCCAGCCTGAACCGCGCCCTCAGGACCTACCTGTCGGCCGAGTACAACCTGGAGACGTCCCGCCACGAAGGCCTTGACATCATCGAGAACGCCGTGGACAGCCTGGACCCCCGCAGCGACCGCCAGCGGTTCATGGAGATGTTCCCCTCCGCCTTCTGCCCCCCGCCCAAGTTCGAGTTCCAGCCTCACATGGGAGACGAGGTATGAGAGGAGCTCCGCTTCAATCGTGTGTCAGAGTTGATCCTCAGCCTGGGAACCACATGGGTCGGCGTGGCCCCTGTTTTTATTTTCTCTGGCACGTGCGTCTGGCCCCGCTCCTGTTCAAACAGATCCCCGTCAGCACTGGCCCCCAGGTCAGGGCCAATTACAACCGCTTATCTAATATTGGGCCGCTTTGGTAGGACGTCAGCACCCTATGGGAGCACCATGGAGGAGTTTTTCATAAACGACCAAGATATTTTTTAGGAATTTTGGCAGAGGACAACATATGTAAACTATCCTCTTAGGCTAACTCTGGCTCACTTACAGTTTGACTGTTGATGAGAGAATAAACCAAGAAAGAATTAAAAATAGATGTCTGCCGCTGATGTGTCACGTTCCGTTGCTCTGATTGGTTGTAGATCTATCCAGTTGCGTCCCTAGGCATTTTGGTCCGCTCGTGTTGATAACGTACTATGGAAGTCTAAATTAAATGAGAGGTTCCGGCCTGCGTTTGTGAATTGGTCTGCCGTTGTCGGTCAAGTGAATTCTTGTAGTCTAAAAGCGATAGGTTCATTGCTGACTGTTACAATGCTCCACATGCAAAACAATCGCACAAAAGTTTTGAACTTTATGAGACGGTATAAATACGGAGGTTCATGGCCTCATCTGCTGCTGGATTGGTTTTAACAGCGAACCCTGACCCTCGTATCGCTCCAGTCAGCTCAACGTGCCATTAAGCCTTCTGTCCCTCCCCCGCCAGCTAGCTCCGTCAACACTGATGTCATGTAATTGAAGACATCGCTATTCTCTCATCACTCTCCCTGCATGTCGATTCAGGTCAGCCCGTTAGAGGTCTGATCCGGCGTGCTGCTGTTGATTCGGTGACCTACGGTGACCATACATCCAGACTTGTGTCCTTGTGTTTTATCTCTCCTCTGCAGGTGTGTCAGATCTCTTCACAGCCGCCCATCAACGGAGAGCTGATCCTCCGCTTCCAGCAGCTGCAGTCCCGCCTGGCCACCCTCAAGATCGAGAACGAAGAGGTGGGGTGATGCCGTCGCATGTCACCTGAATGTCTGCATGTTTTTGAGGAGGTAGGGCTGTCTTTGAGGCACAGACAACTCGAAGCTTCCCCAGGCTACAGAACCACACGGCTCTCCGCTCACTTGTCATAAGCCTGCAGCTAGCGACGGCTAATTGTAATCAGTATGGCCTCCCAGGGTGTACAATCCACAGTGTCTGAAGTATTTTTCTAATATGGATGTACCACTGCTCTGTGCTTGTGACACAACACTCAGTAGTCCTGGACCCATCTGTGTAGGTCACATTTCTCAAGGTTGGTTGTTTCAGTGGAGGAGGGCAGTGGGGAGGTTGCGTTTGGACGCCACAGTTTTGCCTTCCATCGGGAACACCTTGCCCTGCTTGCAACGTGTGCTTGTCCGCAATGCATGTTGCTGTTTTCTACGTATTGCCACGTACATGGCTTCGAATATCAAGCACATTGTCGAGTAGAAAATAATATTTTTGCCAAGTTAACGTTAAACACGCCTGTATTAACAGCTTATTGTCTTCCAGTGAACGTCTGGAGGGTAGTTTTACATATGACGTAGCATGGGGTGTATATGAACATGCCTGTATTACAGGGCAGATACTAGGTAGTGTGTTCTGTCTGTGGCTGTCACATCCAGTACTCTAGTGTCGACGTTCGAGATGCAAGTGTAACAGAGTGTACTCCCTGTACAGTACCTTCCTGTCCGCCTTGCCTCATTCCTTTGTTTGTTGTGCTCTGGGGCCTTGCGTTTTAGTGCGTTGTTTGGTATTGTGTTGGGTAGTATATCTTTGGCCCAGATGGTGTCTTCATAGTTACTGCAGACTGCACTGGGCCCCGGAAAACAAACAAGTGTGCGGGGGTGTGGGTGTTGGTGTCAGAGGGTGATGGTTGGTGGGTGTGTGTTTGTTTCATTGTTTATGAGCCTTTTGGTTTGTGTGTGCGTGTGTGATTCAGTTTGTGAGCACGCTTGTCTGCTTTTCTGTGTCCGTGTCGATGTGTGTGAGTGTGTCTGCGCTGTTGTCTGCTGGTGTGTTTGCACATGCGCGGGTGTGTGCAGTGTGGCCGTGTGCGCGTGCATGCAGGGCAGTAGGAAGGCGAGCCGGGCTGCTCAGTGTCCTTGTCCGCCTGCCTGTGTGGAGCGGATGTCCTGGAGGGGTCAGAGCGGGAGAGCACTGCTGCTCTGTACCAGCAGCACCAGATGCCCCCCCCCCCTTCCTGGGCCCCACACACGTACACATCCGCGGAGATAAAGGGGGGGTTTCAAAGGGGCTGGGACGAGGTCCTACGAGCACAAGATCACAATCACGTTGAGCCAACGACGACATTGCTGCCGGAGAATAAATGCCGCATTCAGGAGTGGGCAGGGGACTTGGGTCTTTTGTGGGGTACATCTTTGGGTTGGTTCAATTAGGGGGGGCACTAGAACTCATTCTCCCCTGGGACAAACCCGGCCATGATCACTAAGTACACACTTTTTGTGTTCTTGGTTTATATTTTATTGAGAGAGGCAGTCAACATCTATCGATGGATCATTTACATAATATTCTAGTTAATGTTTGTCTTCAAATATCCCCAACACAAGCCGATTGTTTCTCTGAGCAATAGCTGTCAGGAGATGTAACAAGTGAACTTTATGGATGTACTCCAGACTTTCTGCAATAAACCTGATGCAATCGAAGTCAAGCTCCTATCTAGAAAGTGTGTGTGTGTGTGTCTGTGTGTGTGTGTGTGTGTGTGTGTGTGTGTGTGTGTGTGTGTGTGTGTGTGTGTGTGTGTGTGTGTGTGTGTGTGTGTGTGTGTGTGTGTGTGTGTGTGTGTGTGTTTGAATATCACTGTGGGGTCTGTTGAATATAAATGCCCAGTTTTTATCATTCTTATTCGTGCTGAGCCCATCCCCTACATTTTCCTAGCAAAATAAATAATAGTGTTGGATCCATGGCAGGGGGGGGGGGCTGGGCAGAGCCACACAGTCTGTCTCTTTAAGGAAAGATCCTGGTTGTCATTAGTCCCACGGTGAACACTGTTGCCTACTGTCGTCTGCTAAATAATGGATAGGAGAGCAACAGCTTTGTAGCTGGGAGCCCCACTCTGGCTGGCACGGGTCCTCACCCTCCATACCACAGCAGCTGGCCCCAGTGGGCTGTACTGAACCCCCCCCCCCATTTTACTATGAGCGTGTACGTCACCTACATGTAGTCTGATCCGACCCAGAGAGGGGGCGGGCTAGTGTTCCAGTAAAGGGCGTCTGACTCCCATCTTAAAGGTCTAGAGTTCAATCCCCATTGTCGGCATCCAAATCTGTAGGCATACTCCGGTGATGAAACGCTGGAGTAAATATTGTATCTTTGCCCTTGGTGAAGCTCCATAAAGACGCTGCTCTGTGTGCAACTTTGGTCTGAGAGTGTTCCGTGCTGCACAGAGTTGAAAGGCAAACATCCTCCTGGGTTTTTGTCCTCTCCTTCTTTCACCACAGGTAATCACCACTTGAATACCAACTGTCACTCGTGACAGGAAGGCAATCATATCCTTTTATGATGTGCGCCGCGGCCCTCTTTAGCTGTCATTCGCTGTGTCTTAACTTGTAGCGTGTGTCTTTGTCTCAAGACCGCGCGGGGGGGGGCGAGGTTCGCCCTGCCGCTTTTGGTGTTCAGGTGTCTTGAGCGGGATGAGTCATGGGGTCAGCCAGATGAACAAACACAACCTAATCCAGTCTTGTCTCGATGCGCGCAGCTGTTACGTGTACCAAAACAAAAGATTTTCTCTCTGGCCTTTGTCCTTCATGCGGTCATTGCTGACTGGCTAATGACAAAGAAGAATGCGCCGTCGTTGACTGACACGCTCTCTAACTTCAAACCAACCTTTTGACATAAAATTACTCTAGGAACAATTTAGGGTTGCGCATGGATGGTAAAGGTTGTTTCTAGCTGGGGTCTTTTACTTATCTTGGCTAGTATTGAAAGTGAGCACCTCTTAAAATGTAGATCATACTTAAAATGTAGATCATAGTTGATATCCTATCTACAAACCAACCACGTCACAGTGCAAAGTACACAAATTGTTGTGTTTGTTTAGAAATTAGGATAATGCAGGGATGTTGCCTCCACTGTTTCTGCAGAATCAACAACACGCCGGTCTCATTGTGGTTGGCACAAGGTACTATGTGAAAGCCGACAAGGATATCTATTACTTCTCTTCTCCCCTGGTCATCCCCCCCAACCCGTCTTCTCTCATATTGAGAAACGCATTAGTTCGTTCTCCCTGCTCGTCTGCGACTACTTCTCTAAAAAACGCCTTTTTGTCTAGCCTTATTATAAGTTGCACAATGCCCCGGCGTGCAGCTTTGGCCCGCACGGCTTCCTCCAAGTAGCGCCGGGGCACGCTTGGCCAGGCCTTGACGTTTCTTTGGTTTTTCTCTGACAGGAGAGTGTGGATGCATTCTAAAAGGCCCGGGGCTGACGCCTCCCACTCTGTCCGTGTTCTCTAGTCCCATGTAGAGTTCCGGGGGGGAAAGCCATGTCCTTCTTTAGACTGCTGCATTTTTTACCTTTTTAGAGCGCTGGATACAAGAGTGTAGAGGAGAGGCCTTCATGTTTTAGAGTGCCCTGTGATGGACACTTTAACGACAGGGCCCCCTCCCCGGGCTGAGGCTGTGGCATGCTGCGTAACGCTACAGTTCTCTGTCGGGGCTGCAGATGAGGCTGCAGATGTTATGCCTGGGTATCTTATACATACATTCATATATATTACAATTCGATAATATATGTTTTTATGTGATCAAAATCGGAGTCATTGTTTTTTACGGAAATGGTGAATACATCATTATTCACTTTTTCAAATTGGTTAGAGGTCTGACCAATGATATCTGATAAGCTGATCCTGAAACTTTGCAATTAATGTATACAAAGAAATTGAGTTACAACTCTGCAATTGCATTGTATGCGTTTTCTTTTATAGGCAGTGGGCACTGCAGCATATGAATTGAATCCAATCATACGCTAAATCATGCATGCATAAACACAATCACCACGATGACTATCGTCTGAGCGCGGCGGCCCTTAACCCCCCCCTCGTGTCCTCCCTGGGGTCCTCAGATCAAGAAGACGTCGGAGGCCACTCTGACCACCATCCAGGACATGGTGACCATCGAGGACTACGACGTGTCCGAGTGCTTCCACCACAGCCGCTCCACCGAGTCGGTCAAGTCGGCGGTGTCGGAGACCTACCTCAGCAAGCCCAGCATCGCCAAGCGGCGGGCCAACCAGCAGGAGACGGAGCAGTTCTACTTCATGGTGGGTGGGGGGTTAACGCGTGGCGCCAGACGCTCCAGAGAACTATCCAGGGGAGCTGATATCTAGAGTCAATCATGTTTGCGTCCAGGCTCATCATAGATGATGCATTTGTGAGAGCCTTCCAAATCGTTTTCTTTAAATGTTTTATTGAATATCCGGTTCTTTATATCTGGTTTGGTTAATAAATGTATATGAAGAAGATACAGGGGCAGTAGTTTTGCGCATCTCAGTGAAGAGCGAAAAGAAAGTTCAATTTGAAAACAGGGAAACGTGTGGTCAGGACAGTAATGTATTTCACGTGACCATTAAGTAAGAAGGAAGATCAATGGGTCGGCGTGCTTGTGGTAGCTCATGCAAGTAGCAAATGGAGGTCAACCAAGGCTGAACATCATGAAATCAATTATGTAGTGCTTTATTTATTAATCAGAGAATAACACAGAACAAACAGCGTGCCGAAGCTAAGCTCCCCCCAAAATACCTCTGCTTTGCAGGGGCCAAAAATGTGTCCTCTCCGATTGATGGAAACTGTCTGATTGAAGAGAAGGAAAATGAAAAAAGAGGCTTTGATGGGACTCTTGGCAAGTCCCACCCTGGCCGCCGGATGCCTTATCGCAGATTGCTTTCTTAGAGGCCCGGTCGTCGGACAGCCCCAGCCACTGGTGTAATTACTCTCAACTCTCCACAGAAATTCCGGGAGTTTCTGGAGGGCAGTAATCTCATCTCCAAACTGCAGGCCAAACATGACCTGCTAAAGAGAACGATTGGAGAAGGTACAGTCACCGCCGCATGCGCTTTGCTTCCACGGATAAATCTCCTTCACCCCGCTCCTCTGTTGTAACCTTCCTTTTTATCCCCCCCCCCCAAAATGTTCCTCCTTATCTCTTGTTCTCCTTCGATTTCACTTGACGTTTTCTTGTAAGATTCCTAAATCACAGCCCTGATCATTTCGTTTTTGGGAGAAAGTTGAATATGTGATTAACATATTCTCCTTCTCGGAACAAAGCTCGCGTGGTGTGATGAAGGAACAAACTCTGAGGAAATAATTACTCAGACGGCGGCTCTCGAAGGGACAGGTTCCAGAAAAAGAAAAGAGGAAGCAATCAGACTTTACGAGAAAGCGAGCCAGAGCTGAAGGGGAACGGCGGCGTCGTATTATCCGTCGTAGTGATCGATTGCCACCAACTTAATGGACTCCCTGGCATTAGCAGGCCAGCGCTTGTGGCGCCCCCCCCCCTCCCCCCTTGTTCTCCAACCGGCGGGACGGCCTCCAGGGTCGTCCAGGCCGAGTCGACGCCCAGCAAGTGTCACATGCGGTCATCGTCACGGTTACGGGACGGGCCCGTAGCGGCGATCTCCACGGTCTCCCAGAGTCCCGGGCCAACAACGTCAAGAGGATACACCCTCCTCGGTTATAGGCTTGGCGCGCTCAGACAGACGGGTCATATCCTGTAGGCCTCACATCGTTGGCACTAGGTCCTGGTCCTCACTTGCGTCGTTCCGACGTTGACTTCCCCTGATCACAATGCGTGCGTGCGGGTGTGCCGAGGCCACCCAACTGGGTCAGTGTTGACAGTTGTAAACACACAGCGTGATTCATAATTAACAGTTGCGTTGGTCAGCGTATGAGAGGGCCCGGCTTCATAGTAGTGTGTCTGTGTGCTTGGCTAGCGGTTCACTCAAGAGGACGTGGACAGATGTGGACAGATGGCAGGGTGTGCACTGCTTCTTCAAGTGTGTGCACACCGTGCACCGCGGTGGTCCTCGGGGAGGGGTCCTGGTCTGGGTCCTGGTCCTGCCTTCGAAAGCCTAACACTGTCCTCTCCTCCTCTTTACAGGTCACAGGGCTGACTACATGACCACAAGGTAAACACGCACACGCGGCACACACAACCCACGCACACAGGCACACGCGGGCGCACGTGTGCACATGCACCCGTACAGACACACACACACGCCCGACATACGCACCTGCGCACAGAGGCACACTCATGCAGAGGCACACGTGACTAGTTCAGGCACACTGACTAGTGACTAGTTCAGGCACACATACACACTCACGCACTGGTTCAAGCACAAACACAAATTCACGCCAAACGCTTACACAAGCACAGGCACACACGCATACAACGTTCATATGTGCATCAGTACCTATTCACATATGTTCTATGTGTTTGTTCGTATGGAATAACATTTGGATTGCGCCATGTGAGCTCAGCGATACTAGGCGTCGTCATCATCATCATATCCATTTCTCGTTCACCATTAAAGCAGGGTGCAGTAACCTCCTTATTGTCCAGTGCTTCCACGTGTTCTCATCATATAGCCCGGCCCTAGCCTTCATGGTGTGCTGTATCTCACAGTCATCATGGTAGTGCTCAGAGCACAGACGTCAGGGTGGCAGCACCCCACAAAGTGTTTTGTGACTTTCAGGTGATCTCCTAAAACTCCCGATGAATAACAATAGCTGGAGCAAGGTGTCCCATGGTAATGGGGCGTGGGCTGGCGAGAGTGAAGAACAATCGTGTTCACGAAAGCAGCACACACCCTTTTCAAGTAGGAGTCGTCTGGAACAGTGGGCTTCTTTCTACGGACTTCCTCAATAGGAAGCCGATATGCTTCATCCAGCGCTCCAGCCTTGACCCGCCATTCAAATCATTACAATGACATGCCATTAAAATAGTTATTATCTCCGCATCAATCTACAGTATGTATTGATTCATATTTCAATGAAGATGCTCTGTATATAGAATTCCTTTTACACACACACACACACACACACACACACACACACACACACACACACACACACACACACACACACACACACACACACACACACACACACACACACACACACACACGATAAGTGAAATTTGGCTCGGATAATCTAAAAGCATACTTAACTTTTCGCCTCCAGTAATCTGCTTAATCAGGGCTCAAAGTCTGCGCTGTTGAGCACACAGGGTGCCTTATCGCCCAACGACTACCGCTCCGACTCCCACCACAGGGCCTGGCGTATTGAATATCCTATCGCATACTCATTTGTTAAAGGCCTGATCAATGTTCATCGTGCCCAAGCCTCCCAATAACCGCCGCTCTAACCCACGCTCCAGGCCGCACAAACACCCGACAGGCACCCGGCGGCCCAGACCACACTCTGTGTTTAACGTTAGGTTGTTTAACGGCAACATGGAGTCCTTCATCAAGGTACCGAGCCCCCGTCCCGACCGCACCGCTTCACCCCCTCTCCACCCCACCGGCCAATCGTCCGTCTCGTCTCATTCCCCCTTTGGGTTCCCCCCCCCTGAAGCATCTCGGCGTCGGGGGCGGCCCGCGCCCAGATGGTTCATTCTGGGAGGGGGGGGAACCTCCTCACCTGTGGGTCCGGGTGTCTGGCCGTCTTCCCGCCTTGGGATCGTCTTGTTTAGGTCGGAAAGGGGAAGACGCTGACTCGGCGCATCCGGGAATGGCTGCCCCCGGCATGCCAGCGCAGAAGGGCAATGAGGACGGGGGAGGGAGGGAGGGAGGGAGGGAAGAGGGGGAGAGAGGAAGGGAGGGAGGGAGGGAGAGGAAGGGAGGGGTGAGATGGCTGGAGGGAACAGTTTGTCGACTGCAGCCGACCCCTGCTGACAAGGCATCACTGAGCTGCTTTGCGCTGCTGAGGAGATTGGGCTCATCCCTCTCTCTCTTCCTCCTCTCTATCCCACTCATCCTCCTCTCTTTTCCGCCTCTCGATCTGTCTCTCTTCCTCCTCGATCAGTCTCTTCATTCTCTATCCCTCTCTCTTTCTCCTCTCCATCGCCCTCTCTCTTCCTCCTCTATCCTTCTGTACTCCTGCTTTCCATCCCTCTCTGTCTCTTCTCTATCAATTTATCTCCCTCCGCTCTATCCCTCTCTCCTCCTCTGTCTCTTTCCTCTATGTTCCTCCTCTATCCATTTCTCTTCCTCCCCTCTATCCCTGGCTCCTATCTTTCCTCCTGTGCTCAGAGAGAGAGAGGTAGAGCGAGAGCAGTAGCAGGTGAAGTCAGCCAGGGGAAGGCATTCTGTACACAGTGTAGCTACGAGTTAACCAAGCTCCTCCCTTCACCCTCCTCCCGACCCCCTTGCCCGGCTTTGCCGTCTGGGACCGCTGTCAGCTCAAGCTGTCCTGCCTCGTTGCCACCATGGTTCTGGGAGGGCGGGGGTGGCGGGGGGTGGGGGATAATCTGGGCACCGAGGGGGGCCTGACGTTTTCGCCCTTTTTTCTTTGGTGTGCTTTGGTGGCTCTAGCTTACAATGCTAACGTTGGTGATGCTTGTTTTTCTCTTCCTCTCACTTCTTCTTCTCTCCCTGTGACTCCATTGTTCTCTCCTCCGACCTCCTTCTCCTCCTCCTCCTCCTCCTCCTCCTCCTTCTCCGTCCACTGTCCGACCACTGCCCCCCTCGACCCCCCCCCCCAGCCGCGGACGACGGAACTCCCACGGCCGGCACCAGGTAGACGTCGGGCGCAGAGTGGGGGGGAGGGGGGGCGGGGGTGTGTACGGTGCTGCTCGTTCCGCCGCTTCCCGTGTTGACCCCCTTTTGCCATGCCGTCGGCGCCCTCTGAAAGCCTCACCCGCCCCGCTCCGTCACTCACCGCATGTGTGGCCGTGCACCCCTGACCCCCGAGACCCTCTGTGTGACATCACTCAGACAGACTGACCGGCCTCGGAGTGAAATGATACGCCCCTGACTCACAGGAAAGTGTGTGTGTGTGTGTGTGTGTGTGTGTGTGTGTGTGTGTGTGTGTGTGTGTGTGTGTGTGTGTGTGTGTGTGTGTGTGTGTGTGTGTGTGTGTGTGTGTGTGTGTGTGTGTGTGTGTGTCACTCGGATTAGCGTACGAGTCGCCCCTACGTGATCATCGTTGAGCTCAACTTTTGAATGACTCACAACATCTAAATGTGTTGTGCAGCCGCCCAACCCCCTGCGGCGATGATATCCGACATGTACCATGACGTGTCCCCCCCCCTCCCCTGTTCCACCGCAGCCCTTTGCTTCCTGCCGCAGCAACCGCCCCTTGGTATCGACATGGTGGCTGTAATCAAATCTGCTGTATCATGGGAAGCGTGTGCCAAGCACGCTCTCCCCCTCCCCCTCCATCCGCCCGCCTCCAGCACTGAGCCACAGCTGGTGCCAAGAGGCCTTCCCCTCACGTCAGGCCGTCCTCCCCCCCCCCAAGGCTCATCTGGAACACAGCGAGGATGGAATGTGTTTTCCAAAGTGACAGCACTTTTCTTTTGATACAATTTTTTTCATCTGGATTCTCTCAAGGTTTTTTTTTTTTTTTTTTTTTTTTTTTTTCTTGCGTCATATCTCCTCACTCGTCGAGGCTCGCGAAGAGGGGCGCGTGATTGTTGGCAGGGTGCCTCACCGGCGCCGCACACGGTGTATCGTAGCGTAGTGTAGTTAGTATTTTTGGACACACTCAAGCTTCCATGTGTAGCTGGAGATGTTGCAAGCTTGACTCATTGGGTTTGTGTCAATTTGATGAGCTGCTACCTAAAAGAAAAACCATTAAATCCATGCGAGAACCACCGGGGGTGAACGAGTCTGTCTGAGCGATGTCTGCACATAGTAACTCTCCAGTCTTCTTCTCTTTCTCCGTCGCCCTGGGACCCACAACACCTGCATGTTGGTGTCAGTATGTTTTAGTGGGGGGGGATGAGCTGATTATTTTGTGCATGAAACCGAAACTTGTACTCTTTTGAGTGTTTGTAACCTGTGCTCGTATTTGTTTTCCTCCCATCCACAAAGGATTCTGGACAAGCTATCCCGCGTGTGGTTGAGAGTTGTATTCGTTTTATAAATTTGTACGGTAAGTTAAAAAACGTGCTTTGGTCCAACAAATGAATTGATTTTGCTTTTGAAGACAGAACCCACCCTCGAGACGAACAGTTACCCTGCTAACTAAAATATATGCTAAACTATTAGTCTTTCAAAAGCTGTCCAATCGAAGTTCAAGAGTGACACACACACACTTTTCTCATGCTGTATTTATTTGAGTGTGCACATTGGTGTCTCGTCAAGGAAATTAGTTCCATTTCAGTCACAGCTACGGTGAAAAGCTATCATGTTTATCATTCTGAGGCCCTGTGCCTTCTACTTGACCTTCCCAATAGCTACACAGACAAAGAGACAGACAGGCTTGCTGGGTCATGAGTACTGGTGTGGATGTTTATGGAGCCTTACTGGTAGTCCTGACATGTGTAACACATGACAGCCTGGCTGGTTTGGTTCTAGTGGCTGAGGAATATAAGCAAGGCAGCCATCTTTGCGTATGGACAGAGAGGCTCAGAGTAGAATATGTACAGCAGACTTAATTATGTCCGTTCCTGGCTTTTCACCTGTACTCCTATTAAACTGTAATCCCTGGCCGCACGAAGGTTGGATACAACTTGAATTGCAGCATCTCGACTCTCATTAGTTATCATTATTGGAAACGGGACAAGATGTCCCTTATTTCTGACTAAAGCAAGGTTTTTGTTGTCCTCTGATCCTTTGAATTGAACTGCTAGAAATATGTTAAGTTTAAGTTGATGCATTTTAAATTTTAGACCTCAAAATGGTTGACGGCCTTGTCCAAGTCACTATGCAGACATTTTGGAAGTGACTTATGTGTTTCTGCCATCTCCGTCCCTCTGCAGGCCTTCAACATCAAGGGATATTCAGAGTGTCTGGATCCCAGCTCGAAGTCAATGACATCAAGAACTCTTTTGAAAGAGGTATAACCCTCTGAAAGAGTTTTGATTATTTCATATATATTACATTATATATGTATTATCACATTCTTGCTTATTATCCGTAATTATCTGGCATTATTAGTTCATCCAAATGACCCGCCTCGCCGTGTCTTGTTTCCTAGGCAACGACCCGCTGACTGATGAGGAGAACAACCATGACATCAACTCTGTGGCCGGCGTTCTCAAACTGTACTTCAGGGGTCTGGAGAACCCCCTCTTCCCCAAGGAGAGGTTCAACGACCTGCTGTCCTGCATCCGTAAGCACCCCAAGCTGTTTCCCTTTCTGGCTCATGTTCTTTCGTTCTTCATAAGAAAAGTGACACTATTAGTGACACACTATGATGGCAGGACACTACTCCCTGCGCTGCAGTGGCTTTGTTGAGAAGGTGAACGATTCTGTGGAAGATTCCTTCCTGTTCCATCCATGGAGGTTTCATGATTCTTCTGGTTCTTCTACTGAACCACTGGCTTGTTGTTTTAAAGGTTTAGATCTTGATTTCCATCCAATTCATCCAGCCACTTGTCATCCAGCCCATCACCTCTTCTGTGGGGTATGCAGTGTGAAATAGGTTGAAATCGAGTCAGGGGTCAATCATTAGTTTAAGCTATAGGTCACCTTTGAACATTGTGATCATCCGGCCTACGGTTTTCCAATAGGTAGAATGTGCGAAGACGTTTCCTTGTTAACCACCTCGGTCATCTTTGAATGCTGCACTTTGTAGTGTTCAGCTTAGCGTTTAAGAGGGGTATTGTCCATTGTCCATCTCACACAAAGCTGAGATGACGGCCTGCTTTAAACGGCGCATCGCTGGGGCTGAGCGTTTACATCGACTCATACATCTCCCATTGAAGCACTGCTCAGTACAGTACATTGTTCGCTGACTGGAAGGCTGCCCCCCGTCACCCGTGTGCAACGGCAGCTCTGTGTGGGGCTTTGTCCGGTTGCGTAAGACGCTGTTCGGGCTGTGAAGGCGCACCGAAGAAGTCGGTGCCTTTCCTCTTGGACTTTAGGAGTCATAGAGTCACGTGGGCCGTGTATGTGTGTTTGTGTGTGTGATGTGACCTTATTCTGTCTGTGTTTGTGTGTGCGTGCGTGGGTGCCCACCTTTTTATATTCGCTGGATACGAGGATTCCCTATTCCGACTCCTCCAGTGAGGGATTCATACTGAATGCCCAGAATCTCCACCCCCCCCAAGCCTCCATTAAAAATGCATCACTAATACAATTTTGAAAACTATTTGAGACAAGCTATAGTGCATCCCACTTCTCAATGCACACCCCGCAAATGGGTCAAACACATCCAGCCTTATATGCGATTATATCACTTCCCTATTATTTTGCTGACTTTATGTCTTGCCCCACCGCAGAAGCGGTCAGGACATGCCTTTCCTGGCTTTGCTTTAAACACGGCCCGTATGTGCGCGTGCCCCGAGCCCACAAATATTGGGCCACATGCGTGTGGCAGTCTGAAATAGGGTCGGTCTTTAAATAGCGGCTTCAGCCCTGCTCCGAAGCCTCACAGGAGCCTAGTTAGGTACTCAAGTCGGGATGAAATACATGACTGCTATCCCCACCAGTACTAATCCCTAATGGCTCACACTGGTTACAGGAGGAAGGTGACGTCGCTATTTCTGGCCGCAAGTGCAGCCTAAGACCACTTCTACTAAATAAATCACGTGAAATGGGGTGGCAAAACCAGGGTGGAAGGGAGTCAGACTTCAGAAACAAAGTTGGCTCCAATAATAAGAGGAAGCTGACATATTTAGAATGTATTTATTTTTATTATGACGAACAACCTCTGATATGTGACTTAGCACATAGGTATAGATTATTAAAAACGTCAACTTCTGCTACCCAACCTTCGTGCAGATGTGAACAAGAACATACGTCACGTCTTTAATGCAGCTGCCAGTGGTAGTCATGTTGCCAGCGGAGAGCGATGAGTCCTGACTTCCTGCCCCGCCTCCTGTTCCTGTTCCCTTTGTGGTGACTGTGACAGGAGGGAAACACGCTAGGCTGAAAGATGTTGGCATATAATGACAAGACCCCCTGTAGCCCGGCGCCCCACTCGGTGTGGTTACACGCCCAGCAGTGAGTTGGAGCTACCAGGCGGCGTTGAGGGATAATCACACTCGTCATTATCGTGCTTACAACCTGGCTAACGTAACCAGGGTACGGCAGCTATTTGAATACTGGGTTTACTCTCCGACCTACAGATACAGGTTCTGGTGTTTACATGGCAGTAAAAAAAAAAATGGTTACGCCCTAACTTGTGACAATTATAGTTCTTTTCTTTTTTTTTCACATTCGAAATGATGCACTTCAGGGCCGATTTACGCATAATTCAATGCTTTCTTTTCTTTCATTTCATTTCATTGTAAAAGGTTACTCTCCTATTCATACACTGTTACCCTAATGAAATGGGGTTTAATTATCAAATGGATGATTGCGGTGGTTAAATATGCAAAGCCGCTCGGCGGAGAGGTGGCTGAGGGCTTTCAGAGCAAAGCATGATTGACACAAAATTAAACTGATTGTCAGACTGTTGAAACCTGACAGGAACACCTACAGATGCTGCTGCCTTGTGGTTCTTATTAATCACTATCCCGCTGTCTATCACTCATACTCACACACTCACACACACTCACTCACTCACTTCCAAAAACTGGTCAATTTGAAAAATAACTAAAAGTAAAAATGCATCTATCCATATATATATACATTATATTGAAGGCATGTATACATTGGTGCATAGCTGAACTGTTAGCACACTGACCTGTGTTCTACTGTTTCTCTTTCAGGAATAGAGAACCTGTACGAGCGCTCGCTGTACCTCCGTAAGATCATCCTGACCGTGCCCCGGTCGGTGCTCATCGTCATGCGCTACCTCTTTGCCTTCCTCAACCAGTGAGTCCCCCATCACACACCCAGCCTGCTACAGCTATCCCCCCCCCCCCCCCCCCCCCCCCACAGGACGATTCAGCCGCGGGTAAAACTGTGAAGATTCGTGTTTTCATGCCAAATTCTAGTCAGGCAGTCTTAAGGCTTAGTTATGGTTCCACGTTGGCGAAACGCAAGGAGGTTTACCGAGCCATTGAATCCTTGCGGGGACCCTACATGCGTCCGTGGCAAGGGGCTGACGTAGCCTCCCAAAAAAGTGTAACCTTGCGTCGAGGCGACGCAGCAGCAAGGGCTGTGATTGGTCCGCTCACTGAAACCCGGGGCAAAACCAAAACAGGTTTGCGACTGCGTCGAAGCGACTGCATGGTCGTTGTGTTGCATCAACGTGGAATCAGACCGAAGCCTTTAGGACGGAGCCGTGCGGGCCCACGCTCCCTGAGGGGCGTACCATTCAGAGCGTGGCCGTCCACGGTTATGCCTGAACAGAACAGAGGGAAGAGTTGTGTTTGAAGCTCGTTTTCGGACCTCCAACCCGTAATCAGGATACTAGAATAATGATAGGCTCGGGTATCCCTGCCCACAGCCGAGCATCTGTCCCCCGGCTGCCCTCGCTGCAGTAATGCATGGGTATCCATGCCAACCGGAATGATTAACTGCACACTTTCATCCTTTAATTTTATTTTGGGTTGTCTACAATGTAATGGATTATTAATATGTGACGTGTGAGCCATGTAATGTTTGGATTGTAATCTGCATTGAACCTATAAAAGCGTGATAGCAGGAGAGTTCAGTTTGGTCCGTTTATTGGTCATCTGCCAGAGCCCCAACCAGCAAATGTATGGTAACTGGTCTGTACTGGTGGACTGGTGTTCTTAAGGTAGTGGTTTTCATGTTTGTCTAGTACTAGGTTCAAGTACTAGTTTCAAGGCGCTATGTCTTCGGCATTCTTGTGTTCTGGATTCACTGGAAGTCTCTTTGGATACAATCAGTATGCCAAATGGCTACAGGGGTAATCAAGACCTGCAATTAATATTATGTGGAACATCTCCTCCTACCTTTAGTCACCGCCTGGCTTTGTCTCTCGTCTCACCCTCACCCTCTCCCTGCTCCCATCCCTACACAGCCTGTCCCAGTACAGTGACGAGAACATGATGGACCCCTACAACCTGGCCATCTGCTTCGGCCCCACACTGATGCCCACGCCGGACAGCCTGGACCAGGTGTCCTGTCAGGCCCACGTCAACGAGATCGTCAAGACCATCATCATCCACCACGAGACCATCTTCCCCGACGCCAAAGAGCTGGACGGGCCCGTCTACGAGAAGTGCATGGCCGGGGGAGACTACTGGTGAGAGGACATGTTTGTTAGTCCCACCTGACACACTGGCTATTTGGGGGAAGACCGGATTACAGTTTACAATCACGGTGTTTAACAGACACTTTTATCCAAAGTGACTTACAATGGTTCATACACACATTAGTTCACACACTGACGGCGGAGTCAACCATGCTAGGTCGACTGCAAGCGTATCGGAAGCAGTTGGGTCTAATTGTGTTGCTCAGGAACATCTGAAATTCGGCTAGGAGGAGCCGGCGATCGAACTAGCAATCTTCCGGTAATGAGTCAACCTGCTTTACCTTCTGAGCTAAGCCTGGATTGAGTCGCCGTACGTCAAGGCTCACTCCAGATGAAAAACGAAAAGGATGCTTGCTGCGTCTGGAGTTAAAAAAAAGCAGCATGCCAGAGTGAAAAGACAGAATTTGCAGCTGAAGAGATCCAACGCATTGGGGGTGATCTCAGTTCCAGGCCCCCTCGCCACCCATCCGTAAAACGTGTGTTAATATTCGGGTCAGCGTGTGGGTCGGCGCGGGATGAAACTGGAGCTGGTAGACCTCCCAGCTGAGCTCACCGGAAGGACCTCCACAGATGTGGGGGGAGTGAGGTGCTAGATGTAGGGGGGGGGGGGGGGGGGGAGCCGGGGGCGTTAGGAAGCTACACAGCTGGTGGTTCTCTCATTCCGTTCTGTACAGTAATAGAAGAAAAGCGGGGCCACGGCGTGAGCTTTCTCTCATTGGGGGGCCCGTCAGAGCGCTGCAGGCGTGTGCGGTGGGCCAGAGCGTCAGAGCGTGTGTGAGCGGGGGTAATCAGGGTAATTACCCTACAAACGGGGTGAGCTGTCTGGGGCGGAGGAGCACATGACGCGCGCTCTCCTGCTAGGAACATGCAGAAACGATCACTAAGTAGGAAAATATGGCAGAGGAATGGGGGAGCCGTCCAATGGGGGAGGACTGTGAGGTCACTCTGTGCCCACGCTCACGCTGGAGTAGAGCGGTGTCTAGCTTTTGACTTTTTTTGTGGGGGTCAAACAGTTGAGTACCTCCATTACACGCTCACCACTTTACACTGGGTTCTTTTCTTACCTTTTCTATTTGACTACTTCTTTCTTTCCCTCCCTCTGCCTTTCCTGTTCTTCTTGGGATGGGTCTCCATCTTTCTCTCACTTTCCAACTCGCCGTTGATCTTCTCTGGACCTTGAATATGGGCACAGAAATGCCAAAAAGGCAGAGCTGATTGCTCCTTCCGGCATGAGAGCTTTGACCTCTTGTTTACCCCTCTCCTGCCTGACACCTCCCTCATTTCTGACTCTACTGGTGCACCGCTATTATCAAAGGAACATTAAGGTTTTTTTCAACATCAGCCTTGTTATCTGATCAATTTTGGGTCTAAAGGACTAACGCGGAGAGCAATTTCTGAAATTGGTCCAGCATTGAGCAAGAACGCTTCAGGGTTTAATCCACGAGGAACGGCCTGCGATGTAATCCGTTGGGGCAAAGCGTCCTGTCAACGTACGACCAATAAAAGGGCTTGTATTTGGCACTGACTGATTATATTCTAACATTTTGGAAAGGATCCCTTGAGAGAAATACTACTTTCCTCTTTACCTGCCCCTTGATCCCAGTCTGTTTTTGTATTGTGCTGAACCAGGTCTCACTCTGAAATGTCCCTATTATCATCACAGTCTCAACAATCCTTCACCCAAATCTTTTAGATGACCCTAGACTACACCTTCTGTAGTCCAACACAACAAGCTCTCCGCTCTCCAGCTCTCCCTCACCCTCCCACCATTATCTCTCCGCTACAACTCTCCTCGAGGGAGATGAAGCCAAATGTAAAGAATAATGCTGGAATCCCAGATTCCCTCAGATAATTGGAACAGAATACAAATATTCACCTCCATACCTGTGTGTGTGTGTGTGTGTGTGTGTGTGTGTGTGTGTGTGTGTGTGTGTGTGTGTGTGTGTGTGTGTGTGTGTGTGTGTGTGTGTGTGTGTGTGTGTGTGTGTGTGTGTGTGCGCGCGCTCCCCCCAGTGAGAGCCCCTACAGTGAGCACGGAGCGCTGGAGGAGGTGGACAACGAGGGGGGCACTGAGACCCAGACCAGCGATGACGGTGAGTCCCCTCACACACTTTAATACACACTCTGAACACTGAGCAGTGACTGACGCCAATAAAATGTCTTTGGAACAATGGAATGGATTTATTTATTTTTTGCTAGACTTGCGTATACAATCTTGGAAAAGAAAAAGAAATACAAGGTATAATAAAAAATCTTCCATATCGACTTACCTTGGACTTGGGAGTAAATCCAAGTATCACCATGGGTGGCTGATCCTTCTTCTGAGCCTGCTGTGTATATATATATATATATATATATATATATATATATATATATATATATATATATATATATATATATATATATATATGTATGTATGTATGTATGTATATATGTATATATGTATGTGTGTATATATGTATATATGTATGTGTGTATATATATATATATGTATGTGTGTATATATGTATATATGTATATATATATATGTATATATGTATGTGTAAACTTAACGTGAAAGGGAACCGCAGGGAGGATGGTGAACTGTCATGGGGACCTCACACTTCCGCTGAAGTCTTCTACTTCACAATCACCGGCTTCTCTTGGAAGTTACATTCAGATATTTAAAATTTTAATTTGGATGGTTCTGAATGGACAAGGCCGCTTGTGATGAAATTACTTTAATTATTTAGTTAACTGCGAATGCGCAGCGAACAAAATAGTCATCAATTAACGCTGCCGTTCGATGTGATTGATGGACTCCATTTTTAATGGAGCGTCTGTCTGGACAGATCCATATCAAAGAGCAGTTGAAAGCAGACACCGAGGTGCAGCCGGGTGATTATCCGCTGGCACAAGGTGAATGTCAGAATAACAAAGCACTTTTTACTTGAGGCAATAAAGTAGACCAGGCCTCGGCAGACAACAGCAGAATGTGTGGGAAGGCGCAGCGCACCTCAAGTTGTGACAGCCAAAGCTTCATCACTCGTGAAAAAACGTCTGCTTCCTCCTAAAACCTGTTTCCATGGTGATCACAAAAGACCTATTGCATCGCTGTTGCGATCCGGAAAATAACGTTGGTCTCCTTCAACCATCGTCACACGCAGTAATACGTTTGTCTGATAACATAATACTGCGGTAGTGAAATCACACTATTACAAAGGTTAAACTCACCCACAGTCTAATGGCATAGTAATAGGTTGTATATAATAACACGGTAACACAGTACTCATAGAACATAGTAACAAGATAGTCTCTCGCACAGGATTGCCATGGTTTTTCAGCACCAGTGAATTTATTTCCAGAGTTTATGGGTGTGGAAGAAGAGCTCGCAGAGAGAGTCTGTTGTCATCATTAACTACTAAAACCCTGTGATCTCATTTAGGAGTTAAGACACCCAAGTAAGCCGTGACTTTCCAAAGGAGCCGGCCTCTTTGTTAATCTGCAACAACGTGGCTGTTGTAATTAGTTGGGATTGAAAGCTTTTGGGTTTCTTTCCTTGAGAGGGAGCGGGAGAGAGAGAGAGACAGCCCCCCCACCAACGAGGAGAGTCAACAAGGCTTGGCTCTCCTCGATGAGCGTGAGATTATGGCAGCCTATATCCGCCCGGCCACTTGACTCCTTTCATTTGTGTGTGTGTGATATGTCCGCCTAAAACCGGATAACTGGAGCTGCTTGATTTGTATTTTTGAGCAGCACAACATGCATATCAATACATGGATGTCCCCTCCGCTGTTGAAAACCACAGGAGGTCAGAGGTGAACTAGCTGGCACATTGATTTAATCTCCCATTGCATGGGGCCCATGTTTGTGAGTTATAGGCCCTGAGTGGATTGTGTGTGTGAGCACTGCATCTCACTGTACACCGTGGCCTGGGTCATTAGAGATCCCAGTGTGGCGTCCCTGGCTCCGGGGGGAGGAGGCTAAGCAGGATGTGGGGTTAAAGCTTGTCTGAAGGAGCCAGGGAAGAGAGCGGGTTTAAGCCAGGTCACGCGACTGGGACTGGGACTGGGACTGGGAGGGAGAGTTAAGGGCTCTTTCTTCCTCCTGAATAAGGCTGATCGATTGGCCCCTGAGCTATATGTATGCTTGAATGCGGACGAATGGCCCGATCACTTCAGGGTAGGGCTTGAGTACGGCTCTTCCTAATGGAGTGGCCCTCGCTTTAACATCACACCCCATCTTTAACGTCTGCCCATCTCTGCGGGGATTGTTTACAAGCTTGGCTGCGGTGTAATGTTTTGTAATGCCTTTAACTGTACAAGCGCGACGGGTCAGCATACGTCTGCAATAAAAGAGACGGATGGACGGATAAACGGAAACGACTCTAAAACAGAAAAAAATAAAGGAGACCCGAACGGAGACGGCATTATCCGGCATCGATTGCGCCGCCGTCATTTTTTATTAACCGCCCCATCTAATTAAATGGGGCTGTAAATTTCCTGTGTCACATCCAATCTCATCACATCACCATCCGTACCACGTCGACGTCGTCCAACCCCACCAGGGCGGGCCGCAGTAGAGCAGGGCTGGGGGGGTTGAAGGGGTGGGGTTGGAGGGGGTGGGGTTGAAGGGGTGGATGACATTGTGGGGAGAGATGAGGCAGGAGGAAAGAGAAGCGACAGGCTGGGTGTGTCTCTCCCCCGTCCCCTGGGATCAGGTTGTTTTTCCCGTCTCTTCTTCTGCTACAGATGGAGGACTCGGGCTCGGGAGAAGCTGTGTCTGTCACAGGGGGATTCTGCCTTTGACCTGATAGGATCTTTAGTCTGTCGGTGTGTGTGTGTGTGTGTGTGTATGTGTGTGTGCGCGCGCATGCAACAGGGCTGGGGAGGGGTGTGTTGCGAGGAAGAAAGAGGTATGGGGAGACTGAGGATCAGGGGAGGCTATTTTTAGCTGTGTTGCACTTGTACATGCATATTGATTCAGAGATTTTTTGCTGGTACCTTTTCGTAAGGGAGGGTTGTGTTTTGCGAAGCTTATATGAAAACAACAAGTGTGCCCCTGTTTGTTTTAAGCCTGAAACCTATTTCAGACTTTTAGTGTGTTTTGAAACTGATCAATCAAGAAAACAATCACAATTTACAATAAATATTAAAAGCATATTCATTTAAAGATTGTTATATTTTGTTAATGTTTGATACTAATTGTATCTTGACGAGTCGACTCCCTCCGGAGCAAAGTCCATACGACTGACGTGATGTACAGTTGTGCAAATATTGAGTCAATCCCCGCGGGGAATCCTGGCGATTGCGTTCCAAGCCCCTGACTGGTATAGATGCACTCTGAACAGGCTCTATAAATACTCTGGACAGAATCCCCCCAGGGCCTGTTGTGGCTCTGACCTGCTGTTTTGATTTGAGGTTGCTATTGACTACTTCTCAAACAACTCTGTGATGCACATAGACAAACGCGTGCTGTCTTTACACAGGCAAAAAAACCTTGTTAAAGCTAAAGGTCTTAACCGGCCATTCAAAGCATTATTGTCAGCAGAAATGTCTCTATTCACTTCATCTCTTCATGCTCATAATGTATACAGGATCAAATAAACGTATAATGTGTATGTAGCAATAAAGTTGTTTTAAGGTAAATTAAACACTCAAATTCAGTTCGAACAACGGGTGACTTGCATGTGATCGGCGCTCGGCTACACATCCGTGACGCCCCCACACGGGCGCTGTGCTCCTGCGTCTCCGTTGCCTCGCTCTCTGACCCACGCTTCCCGTCCACAGAGGGCGAGCCCATCGAAGCCATCGCCAAGTTTGACTACGTGGGGCGCTCGGCCCGCGAGCTGTCCTTCAAGAAGGGAGCGTCCCTGCTGCTGTACCAGCGGGCCTCCGAGGACTGGTGGGAGGGCCGGCACAACGGCATCGACGGCCTGGTGCCCCACCAGTACATCGTGGTGCAGGACATGTGAGTACCCTGAACAAGGACCCCCGCTCCTTCAAGGCGATGTGACTGGGCGGTGGAATCAAGGGGGATTAACTGACTGTGGAAGCGACCCTTCATTAGGATGCAAGTAACTATTGATGTATTTATTTATAACCAAGGGAGAAAAGGCAGTTTTACCTTGTGCTTCGGGGGGCTAGGGTCAGGGGGTGTCTTAATAGACGGCCTGTGAAGCCCTTTGAGAGAGATTAGGGGATGGACACAAATGCAATTGACTTGAATTGACATTGGTAGTTTAAACTCAAATGAAACAGGGAATCCTCCTTGCAGTCTACTCCCTCAGAGACTCCCTTAAGGTTAATGAGCGTGTTTCGCGGGTGGGGTAGGGGAGCATTGTGCGTCCCTGGGGCCCGCCAACCCCCAGCCCCGCTGCCATGACAACCATGCACGCTTCCATCAGGGGTCTTAATTAAGCCGTGTCCTTAGAGCCAGAGATCCTATCTCTTCCAGCTCTCAGTGGCCGGCCAGGGAAATCTATCATTTCAGTTCCCAGCCTTCCCCTCCTCCTCCTCCCCCCTCCCTACCTTTCCTTCCTCCTACAACCTCCTCCCTCCTTGTTATATGCAGCTGTCCTGTGCGTGTTCCTATCAATAATTCACCCGGATGGGTTTGTTTTCTAAGCTAAACCAAGAGAAGAAGGAACAATTTATGGCCCTCAAGGCGACTCCCCGGGGTGGGCAGGTCTCCTTCTGCCCCCCCCTCCCCCCCGGGGCTGATCAGGGTGGGCGGTGTAAAGACGCCCAATGTTGACTGCTACGCCGGCCCCGTTTAACATACAAAGATTCAAACAGGCAGCGTCGCAGGAAGCACTTCGGCTCCGGCCCTCAGACAGGATGTCCTCCTTCAGGAAGGACGTCTCAGGAATGTGACGTTGCATGCGTCGATGTGTGCGCCCTTTTTATTTTTTTGTTGTTCATTTTTAAGGATACCAATTCGGAACACTGCTCCATGTCTACCATTGCCGACGCTCAATAACTCCATACTGATGCTCAAATTAGAAATATCTTCTCTTTGCTGGATAGATTTCATTAGCATACATGTTTATTTTATGCGAATGCTAACCAGCTTAGAGTCACCAGCTGCTGCCACCTGTCAGCGATCTCCATGGAGTTACTACAGCTCGCTCACACGGATACTCATAGCCTTTGGCCCGTAGCTTTACTGTTATGTTTTTGTCCTTCTGTGCCGGTTCACCAAACAAACCTTTCAAATCCTTACCAATTCATGATGTCTCCCAGCCACCTCCACGAGATAGGAGAGCTAACACGCATACATTTTTTAGGAAAGGGACCCAAAGAGTGACTGAGGCGGATGTTTTGTTTTTGGTCCACTCTCTGTCTCCGTCTCTGTCTCGCTCTTTCTGTCTCTGTCTCTCGCTCTCTCGCTCTCTCGGTCTCGATCTCTCTCAGTCCTGCTCTCTCTCTTGTCTCTGTCTCTCTCTCTGGCTCACTCTGTCTCTCTGTCCGTCTGTCTGTCTCTCTCTCTCCCTCTGGCTCTCTCTCTCTCATGCGTCTCCTCTCATGTTTTTGTGCTCCAGTGACGACAGCTTCTCCGACACCCTGAGTCAGAAGGCGGACAGCGAGACCAGCAGCGGCCACGGAGCGGAGGACAAGTGCTCCGCCAAGGGCCCGGGCTCCCCCACCGACAGCCGCATCTCGGAGGCCTACATCAGCAGGTAGCATCTGACCGCCGTGCCTTCAGAACGCAGGGAAACGGCCGTCGCTCTCACAGAGCCTCGATACGTTCCGACGAGGTCGGGACTGTGTTACAATAGCTTTAGTCCGACTCTGTTTGATGCCCCTCATGCATATCACGCACTGAACAAGGTCAGCCTCTACTCATTGAAGGGAACGTAGGCCGTCAAGACATGACATCAGGATTCACGGATCACTGTGCTTTCCTGACTGACTGCATGGCAAACATGACAAACGTGGCCACCATCGGAAACACCACTCCACTGTCATACAAGCGTGTGCCTGTGTACAGAAGAACATGTGTTTTTGTCCAGGATGTCTCGCCCCGTGTTGAACTAGCCCCGTGCAAGCCTGGGCTTTTGTCTAAGGGACCAGGGATCTGGAAAAACCCCTTCCTGTGGCCTAGACTGTCTCCCCCCCACCCTGGAGATAAGGCTAAAACCACTCTTCAGTACAGGAGTGATCAATCATGGACTCACTTGACCTAATGGGCTACGGTGGTTACCTCAACAAGGTCCTCGTTAGCTTAGTGAAGGCAGTAGCTAAACTCCAGCCAGAGGTGGCGTTATCCCTTTCCCATCGATGTGTTGGTGGGGAAACGGGTCAACTGACAGGGAGCCTCCCTTCCGCTGCAAATGGTTGTCAACACAGCCGCGTGTGGTGCCCTGTTCAGTGGAGATTGCATCATGGTAGTTGGTGATCTACATCCAAATATACATATAAGTGTGTGTGTGTGTGTGTGTGTGTGTGTACATTTCCACACACACACGCATATACACACGCACACGCACACACACACACACAGAGTGAAGCACCCATCTCTGGCAGGGTATCTGTAGTCTGCTGGTGGGGTGCCAGTATTAGCTCTCCCCGACCGCTATTCAGTGCTGCACTCTTCCTTGTACCGGCGCGAGCGACCTTGAAGCGTCTGTTACTGTTGCTCTTACACAACGCTGTTATTGAAGTGGTGTAAAGTGAAACACTGTGTCGATGAGGACTATTGGCACCGCTTGACACAATACCAATCGCACTCTTTGCGACTTGCGGCTTGAATAAAATATGCTTTTATCTTGGCTTTAGCCTTCCTTCTCTCCCAAGTGTCTCTCTCTCCCTCAGTCTATTTATCGCTCTCTCTCCATCTCTTTCTCTTGCTCTCTCTCTCTCTCTCTCTCGCTGCTGTCAGTGATGCCTCTCAGCTGCTGAATCTTTGATATCAAAGCTTTTATTTCAGTATTCCCACTCTTCCGTTGATCTTCAACCACGACGCACTCACCCGAACACACGTATGCCAGCTTGTATCTAATCTACCTAATTACCGTAGATAAACACATGCACACAACAAACTTTGCTTAGCGACACAAGAGAGCTCTACAATTGTATCAATTCATTAAAATTGCAAGCATACCATCAAACATCATTGTTTATGAATCCTTATCGCACCAGAAAAGAGTGGAAGTGCACGAATGTGAATAATATCACATAATTATTAAGAGCTAACTTGTGTTTTGAGAAAGAACTCAGGGAATGTCCAATCGTACACATAATGATTAGCCAAGGCAGCAGACAAACAAATGAGCTGTCAAAAGGGGCGATGGCTCCCAAGTTGCTGCGTGCAAAGCTGGGAGGTTGTGTTGTTTTCGCTGGGCTTAGTCCCAAAGGGGACGTTTGTTTTAAAAGCAGACTACTCCCCCTGCAGGCCATAACCGGCCACTACACCTGTTTACTTTTCTAGTTTGGGTTTGCAGTCAGGGGGGAAAAATAAATATATTTTACAATCTGACTGCATTGTCGATCTTGGTGAAGTGTTGTTTCTGTTCGATATTGTGTACATTCTTGCCTGACAAATTATTTTCAGCCGAAATGCAATTGTTAAGCAGGGGAAGTATGCTGAACAAAATTGTGTATGTAAATAAGCTGGGTAGGTGTGTTGTTTTGCAAGCTGGCCTCGGGCCAGTCGTACTGGATAAACAATGTAACCTACCCTCGGCGGGTTCCCTCTCCCTCCAGGACTCCGTTTCATGTTCTTGACAAACTCACCATGTTGTTAATTTGAAGCAGTAGGGGCTCAGCAAATGAAGATGCTAAGTAGCTGAGAGGCATAAGGGAGACGCCCCAGCTAAAAATGCAATATCCTGCAGTTTATAGAAGTTATAATGAAATAGGTCATGTTCCTGATTGGGATTAATTCGCTAAATCTATTCTGAAAAGCAACGGAAGAGATGTTTCATGATTTATTTTATTCATAATCTTTCCTGATAATAATCCATATCTTAATAATTATTGATTTAGTTGATGAAGTCAAGTCTATCTCAGTCAGTTGGTAAGATGACAGCTCTCTGTACTGCCATCTTACCATAGGGGATGACTGCGCAGTTAGCAAGGCTAGCAAGCAAGTAGGGTAGCTAGCAATCAGGAATCTGCAAGGCTAATGAGAGAAGTAATGGTGATGAAGGGCTGCTTCATCGGTTTTATTCATGGGGAAAGTAACAGGGGAAAGGAGTTTTTTTCTACTAGATCACTACAGCACATTACGTGTGTGTTTGTGGCTGTTTGAGTGTATTTTTGCGTGTGTGTCTGTCTACATGCGTCATTGCAGGTTACACTTTGTTTCAGTATGCGCTCCCGTTCTACCAGGCCCCTCTATGACTGATGTGAGACGGGTACAATGCTCTTAATGATATTTTGGACATCCAGGGTCAGTCCAAAAGCCTTGCAGGCTGACCCCCCCCCCCCCCCACCCCCACCCCCTGTCCACTGAGCGGCTGACGGGCCGCAGAGAAGCCATAGGCCTCGGAGACTGAGCGGCCGCGTCTTTCTGTTCCCTAGCAGGCACAGGAAGCGATCGGACCCCCCATCCCGCCGGCCCCCCGCCCGCCCCAACGACATCCACTGCATGGTGCACCCGTCCCACGGGGGCCACGGCAACCACGGCGGCCACGGCGGGACCCCGGAGATGGGCTCGCCCGTCCTGGGCCACTTCAACCCACGGGACATGCTGCGCGGCCGCAACCACCTGGCGGTGGACAGCCCCGAGCGCCGGCGCCGCGCCAACCACGGCAGCCTCACCAACATCAACCGCCACGAGTCCCTGAAGAAGATGGAGAGCCCGCCCATCCGGCGCTCCACCTCCTCGGGCCAGTACACCAGCTTCGGGGACCCCCACCGCGGCGGCGGCGGCGGCAAGCCCCTGGACCCGGAGACCATCGCACAGGTCAGCGCGGGACGAGCGGCGCCCCAGCCACCCCCCCCCCCCCCCCCCCCCAACCACCGGCCACACCAGCCCCGCCCCGTTAACACCTAGTCAGTCAGTCCCCCCCCCCCCGTCTTCTGCTTACTCCCACCCCCCTTCCTGTAGACCTCAGTACCAAACAGGACTCGGCAGGCAGGGAGGAGTGAATGTCTGAGCTCGGCAGCATTTAGCGTGCGCCCGGAAGGATGGTTTGCATTAGATCAGATTGAAGGTTACTCTGCGGCTGACGGCTAACGCTTTCTGGTTCAGCCGAACCCCTAGAGGATAGCCCAGGGGTGAGGGCAACGTGACCTGGTTTAACTGCAGTCACAGACTCACGGAGTAGTGTGTTTATACAGCTGAGCTCACGGAGAACATGTCTTGCCTTGTTCGTGCGCACTGTTCTAGTCTGTGTATCGCTGATGTCGTTCTCGTCTGCCACGAATAAATAGCATGCACCTGAATACAAGCAGAAATAATACACTAACTTTCTGCATGCAAAAAAAAAAATATGTTTTTTCCTCTTGCTTATCCTTCTGCCCCTCCATATCCTCATCTTCTGCCGCCCGTCTCCTCTTTTCTCTACACACCTGTTTCTCTTTCGATATTTCTCTCTCCTTTCTGTGTGTGTGTCTCTGTGTGTACGTGCGTGTGCGTGTGTCTCACCATCGTCTTCTGTCATCCCACTGCAGGACATTGAGGAGACTATGAACACGGCTCTGAACGAGCTGCGGGAGCTGGAGAGGCAGAGCTCGGCCAAGCACGCCCCCGACGTGGTGCTCGACACCCTGGAGATGCAGCGGCAGAGTCCCGGCGGCGGCGGCGGCAGCACCCCCGGCAGCTCCAGCGAGTCGCTCAGCCCCATCCACAACGTCATGCTGCGCTCGGCCGCCAACGCCGACGCTAACATGCGCCGTAGCGCCAGCTCCACCTCCGCCGGCGACGCCGTCAGCAGCTTCAAGCCGGTGGTGGCCCCCCGCATGGGCGTGCAGCTCAAGCCCCCCGCCCTGCGGCCCAAGCCCATGGTCCTGCCCAAGGCCCGGGACCAGGCCGCCGGGCCCCACCCCCAAGATCCGCCTTCCCCCCAGGACCCCCTGGATAAGTCCTGCACCATGTGAACCATTTATGAGCAGCCCCCACCAAAATGAGAGGACTGTGATCTTTAGAGAACAAGAGACGACAACAAGGGAATAAGTAGTAGTCGGGGCTAGGTCAGAGAAGGTGTGTCGTATGTTGCCAGGACTGTTTTAAAAACACCAATTTATGGGGCGCAGTCAGAGCTGCAAAGATAACTGAATCTTCACCAGATTGTTCTGAGTCTAAGGTCTCGTAGCAAGAGTAGAAACCACAGCAAAGATAGGGGGGACACAAACGAAATACATATTGGTTGTACAGTTAACTACTCTGATATGATGCCTAACCTTGATATTATGTAATCTTTATTGACATTTATTCCAAACGACAACAACAAATCACAAACGCTTCCCTCAAGGTTATACACATATTTTAGACTGGTTGTTTCAAACAATCAGAGAACACTGATGTAGCCCAGCTTTCCACACACAAGAAGCCATCGAGAAGATGTTATGAGACCATTCATTTTTCTTTTGATTTAGTTCATAGTTAAAACCATAAGTAAATAAAGGCTTTCTAAGGGTTGTACTGACTTTTGGCTTTAACTTTTGATTTGTACATTGATTTAGTTGCCATTACAAAGGTGCTTACATGACTGGGATAAACATGGTTTGATTGAAGCGTTTTGAGTTCTGATCTGACCAAAAAAAAGAACAATATAAGTACCAGTATGCGTTTGCAACGGGTGTGAATGAAGATGTCTTGCAGAGAGCTGTGAATCTGCTGTAAATATACTTCCATCTCAGAACTGTCCAAAAAAACCAACCTGTGTTGATTTCTCACATGTTTCAATATAGCATGGAGGACTGTTGGACACAACCACTAGCGAGAAGGATAAACAACGCAAACCCTCTGGAAAGAATCTTTTCTTTTGATTATTCCTGTACAAATGTCAACTTTGGATGCTATATAGAGTGCATTGTGTGCAAAGTGGTCTGTACATATAACTCACGATGACTAATCTCTTCCATGTTTGCAATGCAGTACATGTAACAAAGTAGGGGTGCTGGTCGTTTGTGTATCGCTTAGCTTTATCTACCCAAAGTGTACCATGCGCAAGTCGGTGTGTAGGTCGACTGAACAGCTCCTTGTGTACGACTGCCCCTTTCTGTAGAGACTCAAGGCAGCGCTCTGTTGAAGCATTGCCAGTAGCCATGGACCTAATGACTGTTAGTGTGATAGGCCTCATGTTCTGTGTGTGTGTGTGTGTGTGTGTGTGTGTGTGTGTGTGTGTGTGTGTGTGTGTGTGTGTGTGTGTGTGTGTGTGTGTGTGTGTGTGTGTGTGTGTGTGTGTGTGTGTGTGTGTGTGTGTGTGTCAATAGAGCCATTACCACAGTATGTACCAGTGCTCAACATGTGTGACTGTGTCACCCTTGGGTGTCATCTTCGATGTACCTCCCGTAGCGTCAAAATAAAACTGTGGTTTTGCTTGTGGCCATATAGCCTATTAATGCTTACAAAGGATTAGTTTTTATATTTGTAGTATTCTCCTAACAGGTTTACAGTGTCTTTTGACTTGAGAATTGCTGTATTTCGGACACAATATGATTTTTAATTTTGGATTACTAACCGTTTCATTATCATGTTTTTTGTTATTTTATCTTGTTAAAAACATATTGAACTTGTAAAAGAGAAACTTAGACTAAAAGAAACATGGAGGAGTCGTTGCGCCATCTCCGAAGCCAGTCGCAAAGCTGCATTGCGCTGTATTAACACTATATTAACATCCTCGTAACAGTCAGCCATGCCCAGTATGTGTGCTGTTCGTTACTCTGTGGTGTCTTATGCACATCCGTACTATGTACTTGTGAAAGTGCCTTTGAAAACAATTTTTGGAGGAACTTTACGTCACGTCTCATACTGTTGCATTGCATCTCATTTCAGACCGTGTGTTTGAAGCAAGCCAGTGCAAGGGGGTGAGTGGATGAAAAAGGTCACGATGCCATTTAGTAGAGAATGTTATATCAATGAGAAAATCTGATCAGCTTACCCATTGTGATGTTGCACCTTTCTGTATAGAAATGTAAATATATATGGCATGTAACATCCTACCTTTAGATTTGTTTGCGGGCTTGTCAAAGGATTTCTTTCTAATAAAGGAAATAGTTTGTCGAGATTTGTGTTGTCTTAGTTTTTTATCAACTAGTGGTCCTAGCCCTGCTTCTTCTGTTGCATTTAAAGCAATATAAAGTGAATTAACTATATAGGCTATATTTATAATTCATAATATTCAAAATGTATTTGTCTTTTGCTGTAGTTCACATTCCTATGTTAAAATGAATTATTCAGGGGGAAATTAAGGTGTCGCAGCAAATAAAATAAAACACAGAACCATGACTCTTTATAGTTCTCGATAGTCAGTTCTACAGGGAAACAGATACCACTTATTCTGGAGGCCTACTTATCGGTATATTTCTCAAAAAAAACCTTTTTCTTTTCAACTACTTTGGAACTACACTACAGTACGTTTGACAATCTGAGTCCTGGGGGTGAAGTCCTTATTGCACGAGTGGCACTGACTAGCGGCAACACAACGCAACTTGCATGCAATTCCTCCGTTGGGTGCTGTTGCTGCAGGTTGCGCTTGGCTTCAGTGAACTGCGGTCAAGTGAGCCGCCATTCGTTCATCCGCGGTTAAGCCAGCCGTCACACAAAATCTTCGTGCGCCTTTACTCTAAACATCCTTTGGTTGGTATCTCGCAACGTTTTCAAAATAAAAGCCTTCACCTACGTGCGTAGATATATAGAACACTAGCTGTCTTACGGCGGCGTCTAGAATGTCCGCACTTGCGGACATCTTGCCAGTCAGCTGCTCACCCATAACATTGTGTTGGTAGTGGTACATGTACTTTTTAAATAACCATAACTTGCTACATTTTCAAACGGTTTACCAACGGTTTGGTTTCTTACAAACATTATTAACGTGGTTATAATATTGTACCTATTTTAGAACATTTAAACTTTTTAAAAAATCTAAAATAATTATTCATCAGTATCAAGTATACAGTGCCGTAACTACATCTCTGATATTTATTACAAAACAAACTGTTTGAAAATGTAGCAAGGTGGTTATGGTTATTTAAAAAGTGCATGTACCACTACCAAGTCAACAGTGTTATGGGTGAGCAGCTGACGGTGGCAAGTTGGCCGCCAGTGCGGACCTTCGAATCCATTGACCAGCAGAATATGCATGCGTACGTTTTTCAAAAAATATTTTCTCTAAATCTATACAGTAAAATCAAATGGTTCCTTGTGTACAAATAGTCAGCACACCGGTTAATATGGTCATATCAGTCAGTGCCTGAACTTATGTGAAATTCGGTCTTTAGCTCACTTCAAAGTGCTGACATGATGCAATAAGGTGAGAATATGCATGTGTACGTTTTTCAAATGACATTTTCTCTAAATCTATACAGTAAAATCAAATGGTTCCTTGTGTACAAATAGTCGGTACACCAGTTAGTATGGTCATATCAGTCAGTGCCTGAACTTATGTGAAATTCGGTCTTTAGCTCACTTCAAAGTGCTGACATAATGCAATTGCAAAGGTGAGAATATGCATGTGTACGTTTTTCAAATGACATTTTCTCTAAATCTATACTGTAAAATCACATAGTTCCCTGTGTACAAGTAGTCAGCACAGCGGTTAATATGGTCATATCAGTCAGTGCCTGAACTTATGTGAAATTCTGTCTTTAGCTCACTTCAAATTGCTGACATGATGCAATTTGCAAAGGTGAGAATATGCATGTGTACGTTTTTCAAATGACATTTTCTCTAAATCTATACAGTAAAATCAAATGGTTCCGTGTGTACAAGTAGTCGGTACACCAGTTAGTATGGTAATATCAGTCAGTGCCTGAACTTATGTGAAATTCTGTCTATAGTTCACTTCAAAGTGCTGACATAATGCTATTTGCAAAGGCGATAATATGCATGTGTACGTTTTTCAAATGAAAATTTCTTAAAATCTATACAGTAAAATCACATTGTTCCTTTTGTACACGTAGTCAGCACATCGGTTAATGTGGTCATATCAGTCGGGGTTAGGGAACCCTAACCCTAACTACTTGTACACAAGGAACCATGTGATTTTACTGTATAGATTTAGAGAAAATGTCATTTGAAAAACGTACACATGCATATTCTCGCCTTTGCAAAATTGCATTATGTCAGCACTTTGAAGTGAGCTATAGACAGAATTTCACATAAGTTCAGGCACTGACTGATATGACCATACTAACTATTTTACCGACTACTTGTACACAAGGAACCATGTTATTTTTTTTTTTTTTAGAGAAAATGTCATTTGAAAAACGTACACATGCATATTCTCGCCTTTGCAATATTGCATTATGTCAGCACTTTGAAGTGAGCTATAGACAGAATTTCACATAAGTTCAGGCACTGGTTGATATGACCATATTAACCGGTGTGCTGACTACGTGTACACAAGGAACCATGTGATTTTACTGTATAGATTTAGAGAAAATGTCATTTGAAAAACGTACACATGCATATTCTCGCTTTTGCAATATTGCATTATGTCAGCACTTTGAAGTGGGCTATAGACCGAATTTCACATAAGTTCAGGCACTGACTGATATGACCATATTAACCGGTGTGCTGACTACTTGTACACAATGAACTATGTGATTTTACTGTATAGATTTTGAGAAATGTTCATTTGAAAAACGTACACATTGCATATTCTCGCCTTTGCAAATTGCATTATGTCAGCACTTTGAAGTGAGCTATAGACAGAATTTCACATAAGTTCAGGCACTGGTCGATATGACCATATTAACCGGTGTGCTGACTTCGTGTACACAAGGAACCATGTTATTTTACTGTATAGATTTTGAGAAATGTTCATTTGAAAAACGTACACATGCATATTCTTGCCTTTGCAAATTGCATTATGTCAGCACTTTGAAGTGAGGTATAGACAGAATTTCACATAAGTTCAGGCACTGGTTGATGTGACCATATTAACCGGTGTGCTGACTTCGTGTACACAAGGAACCATGTGATTTTACTGCATAGATTTTGAGAAATGTTCATTTGAAAAACGTACACATTGCACATTCTCGCCTTTGAAAGTTGCATTATGTCAGCACTTTGAAGTGAGCTATAGATAGAATTTCACATAAGTTCAGGCACTGGTTGATGTGACCATATTAACCGGTGTGCTGACTACTTGTACACAAGGAACCATGTTAGTTTACTGTATAGATTTAGAGAAAATGTCATTTGAAAAACGTACACATGCATATTCTCGCCTTTGCAATATTGCATTATGTCAGCACTTTGAAGTGGGCTATAGACAGAATTTCACATAAGTTCAGGCACTGGTTGATGTGACCATATTAACCGGTGTGCTGACTTCGTGTACACAAGGAACCATGTGATTTTACTGTATAGATTTTGAGGAATTTTCATTTGAAAAACGTACACATGCATATTCTCGCCTTTGCAATATTGCATTATGTCAGCACTTTGAAGTGAGCTATAGACAGAATTTCCCATAAGTTCAGGCACTGGTTGATATGACCATATTAACCGGTGTGCTGACTACTTGTACACAAGGAACCATGTGATTTTACTGTATAGATTTAGAGAAAATGTCATTTGAAAAACGTACACATGCATATTCTCACCTTTGCAATATTGCATTATGTCAGCACTTTGAAGTGGGCTATAGACCGAATTTCACATAAGTTCAGGCACTGACTGATATGACCATGCTAACTGTCATACTGACTACTTGTACACAAGGAACCATGTGATTTTACTGTATAGATTTAGAGAAAATGTCATTTGAAAAACGTACACATGCATATTCTGCTGGCCAATGGAGTCGAACGTCCGCACTGGCGGCCAACTTGCCACCGTCAGCTGCTCACCCATAACACTGTGTTTGTAGTGGTACATGTACTTTTTAAACCATAACCACCTTGCTACATTTTCAAACGGTTTGTTTTGTTCTAAACGTCAGAGATGTAGTTAAGGCACTGCATATTTGATACTGATGAATAATTATGTTAGTTTCTAAAAAAATTGAATAATGTTCTAAAATAGGTAGCCTATAATATTATAACCACGTTAATAACGTTTGTAAGAAACCAAACCGTTTGTAAACCGGTTGAAAATGTAGCAAGTTATGGTTATTTAAAAAGTAGATGTACCAATACCAACACAATGTTATGGGTGAGCAGCTGACTGGCAAGATGGCAGCAAGTGCGGACGTTCTAGACGCCGCCGTAAGACATCTAGTATTCTATATCTCTGGTCTACACACGTAGGTGAAGGCTTTTATTTTGAAAACGTTGCGAGATACCACCCAAAGGCTGTTTAGAGTCAAGGCGCACGAAGATTTTGTGTGACGGCTGGCTTAACCGCGGATGAACGAATAGCGGCTCGCTTGACCGCAGTCTTCAGATCAGGATTGGGTCGTGCTATCGGTACCTATCTTACGCCGACGACAAGGTCAGCAAGACATACCTGCTTTATATTCAGAAGCTCAAGATACTCTCAGTATATCACTAACTGCGTCCACCGTGCTCTTTGATCATGGACTGAATGTGGTCAGCCGAGATCTTCCTTAGGAATGGGCTATAATTATCAAAAATTATCATGGAAGAAATATTATATGTATTCATGATATATATATATTATGAATACAGTATGAAACATGAAATCATTTATATAGGCCTACCAAATGGAGTCAAATGTTATGATGGTATATATATATATATATACAGGTGCTGGTCAAATTATTAGAATATCATGAAAAAGTTGATTTATTTCAGTAATTATATTCAGAACGTGAAACTTACATATTATATCAATTCATTACACACAGAGTAATATATTTGAAATGTTTATTTCTTTTAATTTGGATGATTAGTACTGACAATTACTGAAAATCCCAAATTCAGTATCTCAGAAAATTAGAATATTAGTTACGACTAGTACAAAAAATGATTTTTTAGAAATGTGGGCCAACTGAAAAGTATGAACATGGAAAGTTTCAGCATGTATGGCAATCAATACTTAGTTGCAGCTCCTTTTGCCTGAATTGCTGCAGCAATACGACGTGGCATGGAGTCGACCAGTCTGTTGCACTCCTCAGGTGTTATGAGAGCCCAGGTTGCTTTGATAGTGGCCTTCAGCTCTTCAGCATTGTTGGGTCTGGCATCTCGCATCTTCCGCTTCACAATACCCCATAGGTTTTCTATGGGGTTAAGGTCAGGTGAGTTTGCAGGCCAATCAAGAAGAGGGATACCATGGTCCTTAAACCAGGTACTGGTAGATTTGGCACTGTGTGCAGGTGCCAAGTCATGTTGGAAAATGAAATCGTCACCTCCATAAAGTTGGTCCGCGGCAGGCAGCATAAAGTGTTCTAAAACTTCCTGGTAGACTGCTGCATTGACCCTGGACCTCAGGAAACACAGTGGACCAACAGCAGCAGATGACATGGCACCCCAGACCATTACTGACTGTGGAAATTTTACACTGGACTTCAGGCAACGTGGATTCTGTGCCTCTCCTGTCTTCCTCCAGACTCTGGGACCTTGATTTCCAAAGGAGATACAAAATTTACTTTCATCTGAAAACATAACTTTGGACCACTCAGCAGCAGTCCAGTCCTTTTTGTCTTGAGCCCAGGCGAGACGCTTTTGACGTTGTCTCTTATTCAAGAGTGGCTTTACACGAGGAATGCGACAGCTGAAGCCCATATCTTGCATACGTCGGTGTGTGGTGCTTCTTGAAGCACTGACTCCAGCTACAGTCCACTCTTTGTGGATCTCCCCCACATTTTTGAATCGGTTTTGTTTGACAATCCTCTCCAGGGCGCGTTTATCCCTCTTGCTTGTACACTCTTTTCTACCACATCTTTTTCTTCCCTTCGCCTCTCTATTAATGTGCTTGGACACAGAGCTCTGGGAACATCCAACCTCTTTGGCAATGACCTTTTGTGTCTTGCCCTCCTTCTTTAAAGTATCAATGGTCATCTTTTGGACAGTTGTCAAGTCAGCCAAGTCAGTCTTCCCCATGATTGTGTGTCATACAGAATCAAAACGAGAGACCATTTAAAGGCTTTTCCAGGTGTTTTGAGTTAGTTAGCTAATTAGAGTGTGGCACCAGGTGTCTTCAATATCTGACCTTTTCACCATATTCTAATTTTCTGAGATGTTGAATTTAGGGTTTTCATTGGTTGTCAGCTATAATCATCTTCTTTTTGGCAAAAAACACTTATAATGTATCAGTCTGTTTGGAATGAATGTATACATTCTACAGGTTTGACTTTCTAAATGGAATTAATGAAATAAATCAACTTTTTCATGATATTCTAATAATATGACCAGCACCTGTATGTATATATATATATATATATATATATATATATATATATATATATATATATATATATATCCATTGTGTGTGTTGAATCGTTATTATGGTTAATTATTAATTATATGATATATTAAGAGAAAACATAACACATGGTCTAAAAATAATTTGACATCAAATGGAACACACATCAATAATCTCGGTAACAGGAAAACCATTGATTAAAACAAAAGATTCAGTATCTCAGACAATGTGAATAATGTGTTGTTGACTGCAGAGTCTGAAGGTGACACTCTAATCAGCTAATTAACTCGAAACACCTGCAAAGGTTTCCTGAGCCTTTAAATGGTCTTTCAGTCTGATTCAGTATGCTTCGCAATCAAAGACTGCTGACTTGACAGGTTTTAAGTCAGCCTCTACAAGGAGGTTAAGCCTCAAAAGTTCATTGCTAGCTGGCTGTTCACAGGGTGGTGTATCCAAGCATATTCATAGAAGGTTGAGTGGAAGGGAAAAGTGTGATAGGAAAAGGTGCACACAGAGATAAAAGCAACAGGGATAAAGGATTGTCAAGCAAAGCTCATTAAAAATATTGGGGAGCTTCAGAAGAAGTGGAGACTGAGGGAGGAGTGAGTGCCTCAAGAGCCACCACGCACATAGATCCAGGTCATGGCTACGACTGTGGCATTTCTCGTGTCAAGCCACTCCTGAACCAGAGTCAACGTTAGAAGCGTCTTACCTGGGCTTAGGAGAAAAATAAGTGCTCTGTTAATCAGTGGTCTAAAGTCCTTATTTCAGATGTACAGGTTCAGAAGTACATTTTGCATTATAAGGAAGGATGGACAGGCACATAATCCATGTTGCTTGAAGCCCAGTGCGAAGCTTCCGTCAGGTCCAGAGATGATTTGGGGGAGCCATGTCATTCTCTGGTGTTGGTCCACTGGGTTTTAGCAAGTCCGAGGTTAACGCAACGGTCTACCAGGAACGAGTGCAGAAGCAACCTGGGCTTCCATAACTCAGCAGTGCCCTGGGCTGATCGACTCCACGCCACAACGCATTGATGCAGTAATTCATGCAAATAGGAGCCCCAACCAAGTACAAGTGAAAATACAAGAACATACTTTTCAGAAGGCCGACATTTCCTTGTTAAAAATACTGAATTTTGTTTTTTTTCTTGAGCTGTAAGCCATAATCATCTAAATCAAAAAAATAAAACAAATGAATGCTGGAAATATTAACTTTGGGTTTAATAATAGTATAGTATAATAATAATTTACATTTTTTAATTGAATTATTGCAATTAATTAACTTTTCCACAATATTCAAATGTATTGAGATGCACCTGTAGGTATCCAGTGACACAAATGTTAAATGAGGCCTACTCAACAGGTTTAGAGGCTTTAATGGTTTCTATATGTTTGACTCTCGGCAAAAGGCTCAAGCAAGAAGACCTACCTGCACCTTAAAGTCATGTATCCACTATCACTTTTGACAACAGTCAATCTATCTCCATACACCCAACACACATTGGGTATTTTAAATAGGCTACTATAGCCTACATTTAAAAAAAAAGCAGGTTTATCTAAATCTCTTACTACAGAGACAATTCCATGAATTCAAACTGTAATATGCTGTAATATTTTAATTGGAAACACTTTAGAAAAATTAGTCAATTATAACAGACAACATTCATTGTTTCTCATTTCAGTCTTTATCCTCCAACATGCACTATTTTGACATGCAGAATATTTTCAATAAGTCCTTCATATCAAATGAATAGGTCAAACAAATGTTTTGGTGTCTTCTAGGAAAGGCAAAGTATCCACTGGAAATGCCAGCCACAGGCATTTTGCATGCTCAGTGTTTGTAAGGCCATTAATACAGTAGGACTGACCATGTAACTGCCGATTGGAAATGGGATTGGAGAATGGGACTAAATGCCAAATCCCATCACATTAATCAGAGTGAAAATCTTGCCAATATAATATTTGCAGTCCAAATGACCTTATGGTAAGTGTTGACAATTCAAATGCAAAATATAAATATTGTTAATGTCAAGTATTTCTAACAAATGATTCAGAAATTGGCTTACGTTTTGATGCCTCCGGGTGTTGATATTAAAAAGTCCTCCATTTCATCAATAAATAATGTTAATGAGCAATTGCATGTTTCTCATCATTCTACCACTTTCAGATGTTGACATTCAGTGAAAGCCCATCAAGCCGCTATGAATAATGTAAACCAAAAAAAATAAGTATGTACAGCATGTAGACAGAAATTCCCAATAATGAATGAACTTGACAAAAACTCAGAATGTTATAAATAATATCTTTGAAGAGAAAGAAAAATGAATAAACATTTGTTCAAACCGTGAG
The DNA here is from genome assembly GCF_902167405.1 of Gadus morhua. Taxonomy (NCBI): domain Eukaryota; kingdom Metazoa; phylum Chordata; class Actinopteri; order Gadiformes; family Gadidae; genus Gadus; species Gadus morhua. The sequence goes on along the minus strand of NC_044056.1, from coordinate 14,907,773 downwards.
AAAGGCTTCCCGATACAAAAAAAAGTTGCTAAACTTTGAAAGACATTATCATACAACAAATGGCTCAATAATTCAGAGCAGCAGGTGGGTCACATTAGGAAAACAAGTAGCAATAATGAACCATTTAAAACACACGTGATGGGAAAGCCATTTTAAGGACCCATTTGAACGTTTCTTTTTTAAGGCACGAGAAGAAATTTAAAGTGATGGTGCTGAGCCATGTTTGGTGACACAAGATCCTGGTTGGACATGAAGAGGAACTACAACATATGCATACTGGAAATTCACAGTGTGGTCATGTAGCTGAGCAGCCTGTGGTTCCTCTGGTCCCGGTAATATGTTAACCTACTTACTATTGACAAAAAAGAGACTAGCTGGAAATTATATTTCACATGTGTTATTTCATAACCCGTGGTCGAACGTTATCTTCGAGGGGGGGGGGGGGGCACGTGCAAGGTGCTGGCTGAGAAAATAAGTCTCACAGCAAAGGCAATACCAAACAATTTCCTCTGACAGGTTTCAACGATATTAGAAACAGAAAACTATCTGGTTTCGACCAAGTAGTTGGGTTTCCAACTACTTATAAAAACAGAACTCTAACTGCAACCATTTAGCTTAACTGTGTGAAGAGTTGGGACGTGTTTTGTTATGCAGCAGCTGACAGCAAATGTGAAGGGTCATAAATGCCCGTCAGAAATTGGTATTCGCAGAAAAAGATAAAACCGAGGACGTCTATGATTAAAAACAGGATTAGATCTCCAGTCTTCAGGCCATGGTTTCCACTTCGGCCTTCCACAAAGGCCTTGATGAAAAAGCTGATAGCTTTTCAAGTTGTATGCATTTCTTAAAAATAGAAAAAAATAAATAATTAAGAATGGCACTAGCCAGGAACAGGAACAAGAATTGAAAATTCAAAGTGACAAGAGTGAGAGCAGGCGGTCAGTCATGAAACTAAAAATGAGGTCATACATTCATACATATTCCGTAAAAAAGGACCACATTTCAATACGTGCACACAAAATAACAAGGTTTAAAAAGAACAGAGCAGACAACCTAAAAAAAAAAAGTCTCAGTTTCCGGTCATCACTACATCACAGCCGCCCATCCAGGGCATTGTTATTTCGAGGCCTTCGGCTCCGCAGCCCTGGGGCTTCAGGTCCAGGTCTACTTGAGGCGCTGGATGAGGGAGTGTGTGAGTCCCAGGCTGTGAAGCTGGAGGCTGGAGAGCTGGGGCAGGCGAGGGTAGGCCTTCAGAAGCCTCTCCAACGTGAGCTCCAGTAAGCTAGGCACCACCAGCCACACCTTGTACAGGGAGCCCGTCCTCCGGTTCTCCGACAGGTTGACCACCCCGCCGTGCACGTACATGCACCCGGCCTGGGGGACGGCGGGGAAAGAGGCGTCCAGGGAGGCGTTACAGAGTGGAGCCATGGCTCGCTTATTTGGACTCCCAGCTAATCTGTTCTGGATTATGATGCCTATTGCCAATCATGCTCATAATTACATATAGGCCTACATTTAAATACAATACAATAACCTTTAAGAAATATATAAAATCACATATTCTATTTGGATACAAGAGTCTCCACAATGACTATAGTAAAAAGAGGGCTGCATTGGGATTAAAAGGTCAGACCTTTTAAACAATAGCATTGAATACAGTGCACTAACCGGTGTGATAGCAGCACAGTGGAAGTAAGCAGGCTCTGGCATGAGGGCGGGCAGTCTGCTCCACTGGTACGTCTGCAGGCTGATCTTCCACAGGTCTGACAGTATTTGTTCCCCGTTGTACCCTCCACATATAAACACCTCTGTGGGGAAACACAGTGTGAACTGTGAAGGGCTGGTACCTAATAGTCCCCTCCCCCAATCTCTGCACAGGATTATCCAGGCAAACTTGAAATTTATTCTTACATGATTTATTCTGATTCCAACTTTTGAGAACTTGTTTGAAATGTTTTTATGAAGGACTGCTGCCCACTGTTCCATTTACTTGAAACATGACGCTGCCCTAACAACATGACTCAATTCTCTTTTTCCCATTCATGGATGTCTAGGGCATGCGTGTGTGTGATTAATGATAAAAAAAATAAACTGAGGCTTTGTGAAGGAAAAGAGTAAGGTTTGTAGCAGGCAGATCAAGTGAAGGTATTAGCTTTATGAGGGATAGGCAGGTGAATCCTCAGTGTGTAAACTAGTAGTAGAAGGAGTAGTTAGAGGACAGTCAGGAGTTTCAGCTGGTCCTACCGTCTTTGACTTGCACACAGCTGTGACAGCGGCGAGCAGCAGGATAACCTTTTGTTCACAGGGTAAAAATAAACAAGCATGGGGATCAAATATGAGCTTAAAATCTCCTGCAAATTAGAATGTGTACACTCACACTCACACACCTATCTTTTCATGAGGTTTCGTGACGATCCTCTCCCAGCAGTTTGTCTCAAGGTTGTACGCATGAATCTGACAGATTTCAAGTGGCATTAAAATGACTGCACGACATGTTTTTGTTTATTGTGTTCATCGTCGTTGTTTGTTTGCAGGCAATATCTTTAATACCTTGTCTAGAGGATATGACGTCCAGGAAGTCCCGCCTCCTAGAATGTAGATCCTCTGTGTGTCGTGAGCGAGCTCATGTCTGTACCTGAGTGGTGGGGGTTAATCAAACATCCTTCAAACATCAGTATGAGAACCCATGGTGCTGGTCAGGGATTGGACTCACCTTTCCTCAGGGAGATCTGTGGGTGCATTCTTGGGTTTGAGGTGGACCCAGATGCGTGTGGACAGGTCCAGCCGGTGCAGGTCTGTGCTGTAGAAATAACCCGTCGTTCCTCCAAACACATACAGGTAGCCATTTATAATGACCATGGCCTGGCGGTGGAGGCAGAGTAAGAAGGAGTGACTAAATAGATATAGAATATGAGATGGAAAACACCTAGGTCAGCTGGAATGCATCTTTAAGGGAAAAGTGAACCTTGGATTGGGGAATAAACCCTGGGCTAACCTGTCCGTAAATCCGGTTGGGTTTCTGGCCCCTGCAGTTCAGGAGGTTCCATCGCTTGTAGTGTATGTTACAAACATGGACGTCGTTGCCGTTGTTTTCACCGAATGGTATCCCCGTTCCGCCAAACACAAGCAGGTTGTTGCCGTGCATGACCGCTAGGAGACAGGAGAGCACAGAATACCAGGCTCAGGGCTTGGAGCTGCAGGACATCCAACCCGCTATTCAATGCGGGTCTCTCCCTGGTATGGAGGGTTAGGCTGAATTAACGTCCTTCGATCCCCTCTTCTGCAATGATCCACGTTGCGACTGGGATGTTTACAGCCCTACTTACAGTCGTATTTTCCTGTCACGTTAATGTGTACACAAGGGGGGCAGTGTAGCGTTTTCCGATACTAAATGTATGAATCCCCAGACTCCTCTTGTAAATATGTTGAAAAAATGAATTATGAAAGGATATGTATGATTTGGAGCACAAATCATAGAAATGCATTGACAAAGGGTTTGGTGCATCACAAGCAACTGACAATAAAGTTTTAATTTTGCCGTTTGTATTCAAATTATTGTATTCTCTGGCAGTTAAAAACTAAACAAAACAATGTTCCCGACCGATTTGTAAAGGGATTACTTGACGTGCGCGTTGCTATGCTGTGGCAGGACTGCAGGTATTTGCATATGTGTAGGTCATCGACTGCCTAAGGGGTGTTCTTTGAGAATGGAGGGTTCCTCTGTCTCTACCTGGTAGGGGGAGGTTAGGACAGAAGGCCTAACCTCCTTCTGTCCTAACCTTAGGTTACAGGCTTAACCCCTAACCTTCCCTACCTCTACCTGGTAGGGAAGGTTAGGGGTTAAGCCTGTGTCTCTACCTGGGAGGGAAGTTTAAGGGAGAAGGCCTGGGTCTGTACTTGGTATGCAGGGTAGGCGCTGGACTCTACCTGGTATGGAAGCCAGGTAGAGTAGGGTAGGGTAGGGTAGGCCTGGACTAGACCTGGTATGGAGGCTAGGTCTGGTCTACCTGGTATGGAGGGTCAGAGGGATAGGCCTGGTCTTTACCTGTATCGAGGGTCAGAGGGATAGGCCTGGTCTTTACCTGGTAGGGAGCATTATTGAGGGTAGGTTTGGTATACCGGGCATGCAGGGTGGAGGTGGGCCAGGCCATGATCTATTTTGTATGGAAGGGTAGGTCTGGTCTACTTGGTATAGAAGGTTTTTGAGGGTAGGTCCAGTCTCCCGGGTATGGAGGGTCTCTGCCTAGCTCGGAGGGATAGGGGGTTGCGGCCTACCAGACATTGAGGCCAGCTCAGTTGGCATATAGCCCTCGGTGCGGAGCTGCTGCCAGGTGGCCGTGGCAAAGTGGAACCTCCACAGCTCCCTGAACAGCGGGTAGTCCTCGTTCTCAGAGCCCCCGGCGTCATCAAAGTCTGGGTTGTAGCCTCCGAACACATAGAGGTTGGCGTTGTCTGCTACACAGCGGTGTCCGCTGCGGGCAGGGGGGGCATAATGTCCTGGGGAGGGGGAGAGATGTTCAGCGTTAACACGTAGCTCATCCTCCCCCTTGCGCTGGCGTTCACAGCGTAGGATTAACTTGAAGGCTTGTTGCTGCATGTACTTCTTGGGAATTAGGGATTTGAGCCGACTTTTCTAACATACCCACTTTACCTGACTTTTTTTTTATTAATAATATCACCTGCTAGATGTCTACTATAGTTGGCTACTGGACTGCTGTATAATCCATTGTAAACAATTAAATGAGTCCCATTGTGAAGACCCCAGGGGAAAGGGGACATTTTATTGAAAGACAATTGCAGTTCTCCAATTAAAATAAAACATTCAGCGCAAGAATGCCTAGGTTTAAACTTAAGGTGAGGGGGTCTAAATGTTGAATGCAACATTTATTACTCATCCCAATGTTAAATGTGTTCTACTGGAGGTATAACATAGTGGTATGCTACTTAAATACTTCCACATATGCGTTTTATTCTCCATCTCTGTTGTGTGTTTCCGAACAGGTTGCACCAACTTTCACATAGGCTTTACTTGTTCGTATAAGGTGTATGGGAGAGCATGTTTGGGAAAGGCGTAGATCACTGTGGTTGGGGGATCAATCTCTTAATAAACGGTCAAATGTCATAACATTTTACTCCACCTTCTCTCAGAAAACGGTTCGGGATCCGCAGGTTGGGGCATGATGGAGAGAAGATCCGACGAGCCTGAAGCCATCGCACTCTCTTCTTAGAGCCTTCAAACCAATGTATAATAGTTACACAAATAGCGAACACATCATTGGATGTATACTTAGGAGTTTTTCGGACTGCAGTCGATGAGTGTATCAACTGCAGAATGTGACTGCATAAAAAAAACTAATGTCAGATTAAATGTATTGGCTTCCGTAGCAATAGCTAGCTTTACTCGTTTTGCTGCGGTAGTCAAACTTGGCATTGCAGACGCTGCCTAATGCAATGCTGCATCATGCACAACCAGAGATAGATCTTCATAAGGCTAACGCCATGACGATTCGCCATTAAATCGAGGCATGCTTGACATATATGTGCTCTGCACTTGTGGACCATCTGCTTTTGTTTACAAACCTGGATCACGAATGGACAGCCTCCACGACAGTTTCTCGAATTTATTTAGTTGATTGAGGCCGCAGTTTCCCACACCTTCCACGATCGACATTGTAAACGGAGTGCAAAAGCAAACACTATCGCAGACAGTGATAGTGCGCCACAGGTATTATGTTATTTTTGAAGCACCAATCAAGTCAAAATAAGTAAAAACCTGCTGCAACTCACACCGTCACAGCCAGCTGTAGTGCTCTGACCAATCCGGAGCAGGGGTGGGCGGTGCGTCTCCGACAAGGGCTGCAGGCGTCCAAGGAGAGCTCCATTTACACAGCATATTGGATTCCATTCCAGACATTGCAACAATGGCAATATCTGGCACAGACGCACTCGCAACCGGTTTTCTCATCAAACGATACATACATACATGAATATACCGACAGATAGACCGACAGACAGAGACATAATCTGCTGTGTTTGTGTATGCACATACATTCATATATAGGGCTACATCATACGTACACACCAACGTTGCTGTGTATTTACATGCATACATACATATAATAACATTAAACAGTATAATTGTCTGTCTTAATTGCTTCCCTATAGCATCCATACATCCAATAGTATATATTCAATTATGTATAACTCATCACATAACTGTGTGAAAAAGTATTCCGATTTTTTGTAGAACAAAAAGATGTACTTTTGGAACTCAGACAGGAATGTATATTTGTATAGGCCGTAGATAAATTACATTTATACTTTAATGTAAGCACAACTAACGATTGGTGATCAGCCACACTAGTATAGTTTATATATGTTAAAAGCCAAAGTCTGTAGTTTTAATTTGTAATTTGCAAAATGACTTACCTATATGTACATATATGCGAACTACAAGTGCATTGGTGGGTCATTAAACCTCACAGCTATTAACACACAAAATAAGGATGGATTTGGGTCAGCCCTCAAGCACCTCGTCAAATTTGATATAGATTGTCATCTTAAACTACACAGAGAGTATCGCAAAATAGAGAGAATACCATGGCAATGTTCTGTGTTTACTCTAGTCAGTTATGCCTGCCTCTGCTGGGGCCCCTCCTCTCCCGACGCTCGTGTCGCTTGACGGTGATGTCACTCGCAGAGGCTGCTCAGGACAGGACAGAACTAGATAGGCAAGGGCTCTCAATGTGAAATATCGCCACGAAAACCATCGTTAAAACAAAGTGAGTGATTTGATTACTATGAGAACCCGTTTATGGACAGACTGGTAAGGCTGCTGGAGTATTCCAGGGTAGTTGCATTGTCAAGCTAAAACTGTTCTTTAGAACCATAGGTTAGCAAGTGTACTTTTGAAAAACAGATTACAAAAATGTCGTCTCCGAGTCCGGGCAAGAGGCGAATGGACACCGACGTGGTGAAACTGTATCCTTTTCACAACATCACCAGATCGCCCTGATTGGGAATCCAACTTTTGTCTGTATGCTTTACAGCTGCCAGCTCGATTGTGTTGTTTACGTCGTAGGCAATTGTTTTATTTGATTTGAAATGCATCGAGTATTTGTGTATAGCTAGCTGGATTATTTGTGGTTTTATGGTTCTATGGTAAATCTATAAGGGACGGTTATTTCTGGAACAAGCATCGAGTCCGAGTCGGCTCACGCAATGCGTTAGCAAGCCAACTATTTACCTGTTTTGAGCTAAGCTACGGATTTGTTTTAAATGCCTTCACAGCCAACGCTGGTTTTTCATGTATTTCTTGTTAATCTAACGTATACCATAATAAACAGACGTTTCTCGTTGTGATTTGTCACATATCGAACCGAGGCCATCGGTAAACGCTGACCTCTGTAACTAAGCTGCAATTCGCGTCAAACATTGTTAGCATTAGCCAGCTAACAGTAAGTTAGCTTGATAATCCTCCTTAGTTTGGAGTCAACAAACACCGCGAGACATTGAACAATTTCTGTATTATTTGAAATTGCTTAGGTCGGAAAATGGAGGATTGCTTGAATGTCGGAAATTAAATAATTTTTGGAGGATTCGTGTTCGTTGGAACTGACAAATCCTCAAATAGCGTCAGCGTAAAACTATTTTCCTACAGATCTTTTGTTGTGTATTTAGTTGCACAATCGTTGGCCTGTTTTTGCCATCGAACCATGAGTTAATATAATTGCTTTTTTATGGATTGTATTTGTAGCAAACTCATTTCATGACATTCACCAAACCCAAAGGTAGACGTGCTCTTACGTTAATTACATAATTATCATGGAAATACTTGATCCAAATCGTTTTGTCAAATTTGGTCCATACAAGGATATCATTTAATATCAGACTATTTACTTGAAAATTCACACATTATCTTAGTAGTTCGTTGTGGGTTTAAAGACGACGAAACATTTTAACACACAAGTTTGTTGCCATTAAAGGCCCTGGCAGCATGAGCTGAATTGTTTTGTTTTTGTCCTGCAGCTCAATCCCGCATTCTGATTGGTCCGCCTGTTACCATCCGGAACATGGTAGAGGGCGGATCTTAGTGACAGCTGATCGAGGAAAAACAAACGCGCTGTACTGTGTGCACATGCAGTGGTTGGGGGTTGGGCAGAAATCCCCTATTGTTGACGAAGCTACATGTTATGGAAATAATAAATTAATGTTTAATGATACATTTAAATGAAAGTGTTTTCAAATAAAGAAATAATATAAGTGAGCAGTAAATAAAACGATCGATGAAATAATTTGGACTACACTTGGTCCTCCATAATATATTTAATAGAATGTAGAAGCGAATATTTAAATGTTGCATGATAATCACAGCTAAATGGCTCTATATATATATATATATATATATATATATATATATATATATATATATATATATTAGATTTATAGATCTAGATTTATAGATCTAGATATGATATGATATTTCTCAAGCCTTTATTTTTCCCATTACACAGTGAAACTGCTCTCATTTTGTTTGCCGTCTAGTTAATCTAACAGTTGCAATGGCTTTAAAGTCCTGCAATTTAAGTGCTTTTACTCAGTAGGGCTTTAAGAATTTTGGTATAAGAGCTCTGGATCCGTCATGTATCGTAAATTCAATGTTAAAGTTGGGCTATTTAAGATTTTTCTTACATTCCCACTTTACTTGACATTTTTGCTATTTATAATAAATAATAATCACCTGCTGCTAGATGTCTAATAGCTTGGCTACTGGGCTGCTGTAGAATCCATTGTTAACAATAGGGTTAGGGTTATTGTTTCCAACATTCACCAATTCAAAGAACACATTCAGTGTGAGAATGCCTAGGTTTAAAGTTAAGGTTACTGGCTGTAACCCATGTATACATTTTGACACCTAAATTGCTTTGTCAAATGACCAAGAATCATCAGTGAAGCATCAGGCGAAGAAGTTCTCTATTTACATGTTAACCAGAGAGTCTGGTGTTGTTTTTCTGTGATCAAGTCATATCCTGAGAGTCGGGTGGGGTTGAACTGAGCTGCAATCTTTTATCAACCAGACATTCGGGTGGTGTTGAAATGAGCTGTGATCTAGTTACAACCAGAGAGTTTGGTGGTGTTGAAATGAGCTGTAATCTAGTTACAGCCAGAGAGTTGGGTGGTGTTTAACTGAGCTGTGATCTAGTTACAACCAGACATTTGGACTGTGTTAAACTGAGCTTGGTGCTAGCTAAAAGCAGAGTCAGCTTTTGTTTATTTAAAGATCCCCATTAGCGGAAAACGCTGTAATCAGCTACCCCTCCTGAAAATTCTTGTTACAACCAGATAGTTGTGTGGTGTTTGACTGAGCTGGGTGCTAGTTAAAAGCTTTGTCAGCTAATTCAGCTTTTGTTTCTTTAAGGATCCTTCATTAGCTGAAAATGCTGTAATCAGATACCCGTCCTGAAAACCTTTCTTGTAACCAGACAGTTGAGTATTGTTGATTTGAGCTTTGATCTAGTTACAGCTAGACAGTTGGGTGGTGTTGAACTGAGTTGTAATCTAGTTCAAATTAGATGTTTCGGGTGTGTTGAACTGCGCTGCAATCAAGCAACAGCTAGACAGTTGGTTGGAGTTGAACTGAGATGGAATACTGTGGTTAAAACTGGATGTTTGGCGGGGATCTAGTTAGAACCGGACATTCGGATGATGTGGAACTAAGCTGTTATCTAGTTACAACCAGACAGTCGGGTGGGGTTGAACTGAGCTTGGTGCTAGTTAAAAGCGGAGTCAGCTTTTGTTTATTTGAGGATCCCCATTAGATGAAAACGCTGTCATCGTTTCAGCCTTCCTGAAAACAACACATAACGCAACATGCATATAACATAACAGACTTGTTTAACCTGATACAACCAGAGAGTCCATGTTGTTGAACTGAGTAGATCCACTCCTCGCCTCTGAATTATTGATCTGAATGTCATGAGTCTTGCTACTGGAGCCTGTAGGCTAACCCTGTCCAGGTGTCCAGAGTTCCTCTAACGTTATACACTGTAATTCCCTTTGCTGTTTTTTTCTGTTTCCGGTTGACCCTTGTCGCACTATTATTATGTCCTTTTGTTGTAAAAAAAAATATGGCGCTAGCAGTTTTGGTCGTTTTGTGTAGTTTCCTTTACAAACCCCACAGCATTGAAAGCAAGCATGAGGTCACCATCCTCAGCGGACTGAACGAGTTTGTGGTGAAGTTTCACGGCCCACCAGGAAGTATGTGCCAGACACCTTCACCCCCTTCTTACATTTTGATAAAAAAGTTTCAGATTAGCCAACACTGAGTCTTGATGTCGTTGTTTTTCAGCACCGTATGAAGAAGGAGTTTGGAAGGTGCGCGTGGACCTGCCGGATAAGTACCCCTTTAAATCCCCGTCAATAGGTAGGTGTTCAAGTACCATAGAACCTTTTTACCTTTATTACCCAGCATGCTTTGCATCACAGAGCATTTTAACATGACCTCTGTGATTAACCTGTGTTCATTTATTTACAGGGTTCATGAATAAAATATTTCACCCCAACATCGATGAGGCGTGAGTAGGACTTCTGACTTTCAGACATGTTTGTAGTGTCTTATCCATGATAAGTTCCACTAACAATGGACTATATGCACTTGAGATGTGATGTAACCATAATGTTGTATACATTTTATTAAGCCATTATCATGACTGCTAAATAATGCTTTCTACAAATATGTTAATTGCAGAACTTGCAGAACAATTTTTCGCCATTCGACTTATCACCTTAATTCAACGTTGCTTTCGTGTATGGATGTGGTTCTTTCCAGGTCAGGAACTGTGTGTCTAGATGTCATCAACCAGACTTGGACTGCTCTGTACGGTACGTGATGTATTGCATATATTCATCCTTCATAATTACGCTGGTCATTAGAGTATTGGGCTTGGACATCGTCACGTCACATCGCAATGGCCTTCGCCATTTTAGGAACATAAGCGTACCGTACCAGAGTGGTAGTTGGAATATTATACAGTCATCCATACAGTTGTTATGTTGATAGAAATAATTTGTAGCCTGGTTCTGCCAGTCTATCTTGCAAGGTCTTTTCAATTCCTTTCACAAGAGGGTCTGACCTTTTGGCCTACACACTACAGTTGATTAGTAGCTATGACTTGACAGATAACACCGTCAGCCAATGAGATTACTGTAATGTCACCAACGGAGCAAGTTGATACAGCTCATTCCAAAACAGGTTGAAAAACGTCATACACATGGCTTATGTCTTACACCGCTTTGCTGGCATTGATACGGCCGGAAATATGCTCTGCTGCAGTGCCCAAACCTTTTCTTACCAATGCCCCCCTTTTACATCGATTTATTTTCATATGCTGAACCAGCCAAACTAAAATGGATGAAATGTGTGTTTTTCAAGCTAAAATAAAAGACATCTCTAAATGAACGAGCCAGCATGTAAACCCAAGCCTTTCATCCATACTTAAACTAGCTAGCATGCTTACTAAGACTTCCCATCTGTACATTTAAAAACAAGCATCGTAAATGAGACCACACATGTATACATTAACTCACTAGCATGGTAACCGACCATGTGTACTTGCTAACTAGCAGGTCAGTCTCCAAGGATCTATATGTGACAACTGTACTGTACTTTTGTACAACATGCATAAATCTGGGAGTTGCATTTGAAAGGTGGAGACAGTTTAGAGCCCTGAAAGATTTAAAGAATTTAGAAAAACACATTGCTGTTCATTATGTGCACTTGGTGTTTCACTTGTTCAGTGTCCTGAACCTGGCAACCCACAATTCTGGGTTGGAAGGGGCATTATTGGAGACAACTCTCCAATATTTGGAATTACATACACAGTGCCCAACTTAAACACTGTAAACTTTACATATTGTACCTTTTTAAGGCCAGTGTAAAACATAATTCCTTGATGCATTCCTATGTTAAACATGATCTCAAATTACATTCATGAGTTAATGTAAGCAGCTTTGTTGAGTCAGCTTTTCCAACATTGGTATATTGTAATGGTATCAGTTTGAAGTGGGGATGATTTGTTGGAGTGCAGTGTGCAAGAGACTATTTTTAAATAGTAGAGACATCATACACTCTTCCACAAAGAACTGTTTGTTTGCAAAAATTGTCCCAATTTCATCGTTGAAACAGGACACATTTTGTTTTCTGTATTTACATCTATTTATGTATTATGGGGTGCCAGGATAGTCAGTTATTTATTTAAAGGAGACATATTATGGTGTTTTCACAACAAGTAAACATAGTATTTGAGTTCGAGGAAAAAAAATATTTTAAGCTGTTTGCTTGAAATAGCTTTAAGGGGAAACAATCTCGCCTACCGCTATTCCCCTCTGTTTCAGTCCCTTCAGAATGCACTGTTTCTGGTGTCTGTAGCTTTAATGCAAATGAGCTGCTGCCCATTGACCAATGAGCTGTTAGACTGAACCACAGCATGTAGGAGAAGGGATTGTTGCCGTTGGTAGACTCCTGGAGCTCTATATCTGTAATAATAATAATATTATGTATGGGTATTTATATAATATTATATCTAATATCAAGGCCAAAAGCTATGTGTGCCTCGGTTGATATTATTAATCATAAAGGGAGCGTCTGACATGCCACATTCACAATAAGTAAAGACTCGTAGTGGGGGATATCTCAGCCATGGTTGAGCCTTGACTCTCTGAAGTCCATGGACCGCGACATGGGGGACAAAGGGATTGTACTCCGGGAGCTGAGCTGCCGCGCTTGAGCTGCCGGACTGCCGCCGAAGCTTCGGCGGCAGTCCGGCAGCTCCGGCGGCGTACTCCGGGGGCTGAAATGCCGCCGAAGCTTTCCAGCTGCTCCGGAGAGTGTCCTCCGGAGCAGCTGAAAAGTCTGGCGGGGGTAGCTCGGCGGCAGTCCGGCAGCTCAGCTCCAGGAGTACAATCCCTTTCTCCTCCATGTCTCCTCCTCCGGCGGCAGTCCGGCAGAGAAAGGGATTGTACTCCCGGAGCTGAACTGTCGCCGAGTTCGCACCGCCGGAGATGCTCGTCCACAAAATTTTAGCTATGCTCTGATTTGAGGGCAGTGGGGAAGTGGGAGGTAATATTCAACTGTGCCCCCTTCCTACGTAGAAGCGGGCGCCAAAACTGACTCGCTTGTTTGGTAACTGTAGGCGGTCCACTTTCAGAAATGCATATCTCACTCAAAAAATCATGTACAGACTTTTTTCAAATCCCAGGAAAAGTGTTGTTTTTATAATATGTCCCCTTTAATGATCTGCTGTATGATCTGATCTGCTGTAAAGGGTAAAAGTCAGAAAGTGAATGCAACATCAAATGCTATTTACGCAGAGCTACATTCCATGTCTTATTTATGTCCTGACTAGTTAACATAAATGTATATCAATTCCATCAGTTCTTCTGCTCAGTGGGATTCTTCTTCTGCCCTCTATTTAATTTATTTTGAGAGTGTCTGAGTATGATTCATTTGCCCAGAGAAAAAAAAGTTCAATATTATAATGCACTCTTAAATGCAAATGAACCCAGATGGTGGGTTCATGTCCGAACTCCCTTTCATCTACAGAGGAGCAAACCATGTAATATAACACCCTACTTGGGTTTTGATATAAATCAGTGAGATAGACCTCTAGTGTTCGATCTAGAAACTGCACATTATTTCTTTGAAGTCCCATACGGTCCAAAGATGAAATAAAAATGCATTCCGGCTTCTGTGATGGGAATTTTTTTTCTAATGAAACCGGATTTGAGGGTGTGACTAAACCTGAGGAATGTTGATTGGACCTGTAATGATAGATTTATGCCCTGCCACAATGATTAATTAAATCAATATCATTAATGCTTTAATTTGTTGACCTTATTGCCCACACTTTGTGATTCATTCAAGGTCAAAAAAAGTAAATATATTTCCATTCCCTTAATTCTTTAGTCTGACCCATCCTATTGATGGACTAGCTCTATCCCTTGCGTGTGCATTCTGAATTTGCAGCCAGCCACTGTTCCATTAGGGTCTTCCCATTATGCCATTCGGACCCAGAATTGTTAAGGTCATCCTCCAGGGGGCTCTCTTGTACAACAAAAGTGTCACCAGCCTAGTAGTATTTAACTGGATGATGTTGGTGTGGGTGTTGGGCAACTAACCAACGTGTGCAACCACTTACCAAAAAAAAACAATCTGCAGACCCCAGGTTCTGTTCCCTATATTTACTCAGCACTTGCTTTTTCAGAAACCAGGACTTGCAACACATGGAGTTTTTTGTAGCTACTCCGCTATTGATTGTACGCTTCTATTTGTTGTCAGCCTCACAGTGTTGGCACACAATGTAATGTTATTGTTCTGCTGTTCCAACAGACCTCACCAACATCTTTGAGTCGTTTCTGCCCCAGCTGCTGGCCTACCCCAACCCCATTGACCCTCTCAACGGCGACGCAGCTGCCATGTACCTGCACCGGCCCGAGGACTACAAACACAAGATCAAAGGTCAGTTCTTCGTCAGACTTGCACATATTTAAAACCACAACAGCGCTATGTGGTGGTTCAGTCCATAAATGTACACAAACCACAGCACAAGACTGAAAAGTGCAAGATCTGGTCCGCTCTATTAAAAATACAGTATGTTGACAAACATATCAATGTAGGGCTGTTCGATATGATTCTATATATTTAGTATATTCTACACGTGAACCTCCTTAGATGGCGCAATTTGATTGGTTCGCTATCTCGGAATATTTGGCAATATCCCATGATTGAGATCTCAAACTCGGGATATTGTTTTTATTGCAAAATGTCCCGCTTTGTTTGCTAACAAAAGCAAAAGAATCCCCTCAGGCTCCGCGAATAGTGGGGAGTAGCTTAGTAGTGGGCTATTCCCCACTATTCACTTCGCCTTTGGCGAATAATTGTTAAATATATCGGAGTGAAAAATGGATGTGCACTGGAGCTCCGTCTGAGGAGCAGATTATTTTGATGTCCGTGTCCCGAGTGAGGGTTCTGCTCAGTATAAATGTTTGGCACATTTCAAACATTGCTCTTTATTACACTAATACACAACGACGGTACTCAAAAAATATTTTTAAGTTGTCGTGGGTCGTTAGTTGAACTACTGAAAGTAGGGTTCAGATTTTACCGGGTGCAAACATTTATGCTCTCTTCTGGCTGTCCAAAACAAAGCGCTACTCCATCTCCCTGCTCCACCAATAGCGATGACTTGAGGCGAGTCTTCGCACAGGAGATCCACTAAGAGGACTGCACGTCTTTGCATGCGCGTTGACAGCAGAAGGAGCGTGTCCAGGTCTCTGACCAGCGGCGTAGATCTTTGCATACGGGCTAACTCAGTGGGTCATTTGAAAGGGTCATCGTCTGATTCTAGCCATCCATTGCTGAAGAATGTTTGTTTGCTAATTCTGTTTGCGATTCTGGTTTCTATGGTGAAGGGAGGGAGGAACCGCATACAGCCGTTGCATACAATCTGTCTGTGTACATTTGCATATAAAGAGAGAGATATTGGAAGTATATTTCATGTATCAATGCAAAACTCAGTGACTCATGATAGAAAACTAACACCAGCTAGCTTATGCTTCAAGACCCTTCTTGGTATCCCATGACTTTAAACACTGCAACAGTGTATATGTGTAATTAAACTGCATTACAGATTAAATACATTCATATATCAGCTGCACCATTGCTGTAATCTGTACTGTAATTCACCTGTCACTAAGTCATGCCCCCCTTTGTTATCATAACAAACTCTGAAAAACAAACCAGACCAGATGACGAAAACATATGGATAAATGTCAGCTGAAAGTATATCAAAGCAGGTTTTGGAGAAGTTTTGTGCAGAAATGGTTTAATTTCTTCAAGAATCAATCGAAAGGGACTGCATTACGCAGTCCCTTTCATTCAGAAAGTGAAAAACATAAATGTAGTTGGTATTCTGGGATGCAACACAGTCAGATCCACATTACACATTTTTTCTTTCCCAAGTCCCGTTGTGGCTTGGGAAAAGGGATGAGATGTACCCCATTCTGCAGCCTCTCGGGAGACCGACTTTCCGTGTTACATGTACCCCAAGCACATCGTTTGACCATGTTTATTTATTTTTTCCACAAACAACTTAAATCCATTCAATTGTTATATTATACCTCCTCCCTGTTGTTTTAAATGGGGGGTCAAGGTGGGTTAATAGAATCCACCCATTACATCGACTTGAAAGAATATAAAGAAATCCATGCACATAGATAGAAATTACTTGTGATTCCAATGGATTTGATCCAACATAATTGACTGATGCTTACATCCACACCTAAATAAACCTTTGTACCATAATTATAAGCAAATTATAGATTTTGTACATCGCTTTACGGTTTTAGAGATGAGGTATTTGAGTTCTAGGTTAGATATAGGCTTGGTGTTGTTAAGGTCAGTGTAGGACCAGGGTCAGAGCATTGCGTCATGGGGATAACCACCGTGTCTGTTCTCCCCCAGAGTACATCCAGAAGTATGCCACGGAGGAGGCGCTGAAGGAGCAGGAGGAGCGCGCCGGAGACTCCTCGTCCGAGAGCTCCATGTCAGACTTCTCCGAAGACGAGGCGCAGGACATGGAGTTGTAGTGGAGAGGAGGAGCCCTTTCTCCTCCTTCTCCCCCCTCCTTCAGACTGTTTTTCCTAAAGACTAACTCTCTCGAGCTGGGACACCTCTCCCCTCCGGATGAGACAATATTTTTTACAATAAAAAAAAAAAGAAGAAATTATGGATTTTTATCTCAAACAAGGAGCTGCAGTGTGAAAAACAGCAAGTGGTTGTAAAAGCCCAGCCCAGCAATCTGTCCCACCCGCACACACTCAAACACTGAATGTGCTCCTGTGCACACGCGCCCTCCAGGATACTACAAGCCACAGTAAGGACCGACCCATCCACTGTACACGCTCCTTGCTACGACGCCCCTTGCTAAAACTAGCCCCCAGCTGAGGCTTTCTCCTTGCTTAGGCTACCCCCATGCTATGGCTATAGCCCCTTTGCTAGAGCTGGCCCCTTGCTTAGCCAAGCCACTTGCTATGGCTAGCCCCATGCTATGTCTAGCCCCCTGTTAAGGATAGCCTTAACTAAGGCTAGCCCCGTCCGAACAACCACCAGTGTCATCAACCTTCAGTGGGACCGCGATAGGTCAGGGAGTTAGCATGGGAGGAAAACGGCCGCCATTTTGAAGCAGACTACATGGCCGCAAGATAGAGAGGCTGACATCTCTGAAAATCCCTCAATGTCTGTTGTTTGAATTGCCCCCCGCTGCTTTGTGTTTAACGTCGGCTCTCCCTCAGAGAGCATGACAATTCACCAGGACTTGCCGCTATCAACGTTAAAAAGTTAAGCTTACAGTTTGTTTAGATCTTGTGCTCTCATGTCCCTCTCGGAGTACGCCGACCACGACGTTCTGTGTAGCACTGGGTTTAGCCCTCTTCTAGTAGGGAGCATTACCGGACAGCCTATCCCCCTCAAATGTATTTATTTTACCCCAATGGAAAGATTTACCGGCACTTGAACATTTGTGGTGTGTGTGTGTGTGTGTGTGTGTGTGTGTGTGTGTGTGTGTGTGTGTGTGTGTGTGTGTGTGTGTGTGTGTGTGTGTGTGTGTGTGTGTGTGTGTGTGTGTGTGTGTGTGTGTGTGTGAAAAGGGGGAGGGGCTCTCTGTTAGGAAACCATTTGTCATTTAACAAGCATTTCTTTAATATATGTTGGCCTGGCGGAACAGTACGGTGGTATAGGACAAGACGGAGCCAGCCTTGTACAGAGGGGATGGGTGGGGTTGGTGACGTTAAGGGTTGGGTTTCAATGTTATGGGTTGGGTTGTGATGATTTGGTGTTTGTGCTGTTGCGAGTACGTGGGGCAGGAATGTCCATTAGTCAAACTCTTTGATTCATCCCTATGCCTGTAGCTTGTTTCTATCATAGGTTTTTTGACTTGCATAGGGGTAAGTTGTTTTCAACCTGGGTGAGTCCTCATGATGTATAGTTTAATACTAAGGTCCTTACACAGTAGTGGATAAAAGAAACAAGCATCATGTTAAGATATGACTCTTGGAGCCTGACGGTCCCATTGTGGCAGCCCTGTGAGTGTTGTTAACCTGTTGCTCTAAGCTCTGCACTTCCCCAATGAGCCATCCCCCCCGCTTCACAAAGTTAGTTCACCTGTCATTTAGAGGAGCTCTTCGTTGCTTGATCACCATCCAGTGTTTGTTTTAGACTAATGGTGAGCATTGATTTGGGCTAACATCTGGAGTAACCAGGCTGACGTCTGGTTAACGTCTGGAGTAACCCTGTTGACATCTGGTGTAACACTGTTGGCATCTGGAGTAACCGGGCAAACATCTGGAGTAACCAGGCTAACATCTGGAATATCCAGGTTTAAATCTGGGGTAACCATGTAAAAATCTGGTTGCCCTCTGGAGCAACCAGGTTAAGATCAGCTAACCTCTGGAGTAACCAGGGTAACGTCTGGTTAACATCTGGAGTAAACAGGCTAACATCTGGACTAACCAAGCTAACATCTGGACTAACCACGTTAAAATCTGGTGTACATCTGAAGTAACCATGTTAACATCTGGAGCAACCATGTTAACATCTGGAGTAACAAGGTAAACATCTTGAGTTAACTGTAAACATCTAGTTGACCTCTAGAATTACCAAGCAAACATCTGGAATAACCTCTGGATTAACCAGGCTGACATCTGGATAACATCTGGTGTAAGCAGGCTAACACCTGGCTTACCCTTGGAGTAACCAGGTTAACATCTGGAGTTACCAGGCTAACGTCTGGTTTACATCTTGAGTTAGCAAGTTCATGATGATGGATCTGACCTACAGTGATCTGAGTTCAATTTAGCGGTTCAGCTGATTCCTTTGTTTTTCAGAGAACGGCGTAATGGATCTGAGGGATCAGTTGAGGGCGTTGTCTCTTATATGCATGAAAACTGTCTGGAAACAAGGCATTCAAAATGTATTTAGTGTTAATGTTGAGGCTCCCGTGAACTGTTAAAGTATTACAGGCTTAAAGCTTATGGTTTACATCTTAACTCTCATGAAAATCAGCTAGAGTGATGCGGTCACTAAGAAAACAATTATCTTATTCTACTTATTTTAATTAATGAACCAAAATAATCCCTATTGTTTGTAGTTATTGGGTTGTTCCATAAAGAGTATTTCCATAGAACAAATTAGATGCCCCAGAGCGAAATGTTAATCATTAACGTGTTTAAAGTCTAAATTTATTAGTTTGAATATTTTACGTTGGTAACCAAATAAATAGGGGACGGATCGAGGGACAAGACGCAGGAGAACCTTTTCTTTAAACAAACAGAACCACTGTGCGAGTTTCACCTTGACTAATTATCATATTACCCATTTTATTTTACTAATGTACGGCATACAGTATATTTGCCGAAGATTTGTTTAAATGTTTTTATTTTGTGTTATAACCCTGATGTCAAAGATACAAGTCATGATGGCCCAATATTTTAAAAGCAAAAAAGAATAAATGTGCTTCCCTTGTATCTTGAATAAAATAAACAAATAAAACAAAGGGTGATTTATGTTATTTGTGATTTTGTGTATATGAATGTGTTGGATCCCATGTGACAGACCTTTTCTCTTTTTTGAAAACATCTTGCATATGTCGTAACCAGGATCTCTGAATATCTTTAAAGTTCGTCTGTTTGGTATTATAACAACAGACTCATTGTGGGTTTGAACCTTCTCTGTGGTTGGCGTATTGACTTTTTTTTTTCACAGCCTACTTCAGAGTTATGTAAACACAGTGAGGAGGATGCAAAAGAATTAAGACTAGAGCAGTATTTTCTCCCAGCGAGTTATAGTCTGCAGCTAATCGTAATTGGCATACAGCTAAGGAACAAATTTAATCAATACACTTTATTAATTAAACATTCAAACTGACAGCATAAATACATATTTACAAAGTTGGGAGAGCTGATTTAGGCTAAGTCTAAAAGACTTACCTTCCCTTCTACCCACTTTGACAAACGCTCTCACTCATTCTTACTCACTCTTAATAATATAAATCAACGTGCTCTGAGCTTGGAGTGTGTGTCTGCCCAGGGTCCTGTGGTGTGTGGTCGTATGTCTCCTGCTCTAGACTTCAGAGTCTCTCAGCGATCAGAGGGCAGAATCGCTTGTAGCTCTCTGACACATGGGGTGTAACGCTAATCTGTCTTGCGTGTGCCAACTTCTAATAGGTCTCATATTATAATAAGCTCAAATAAGGTCCCTCCCTTCTGACTTTGAATATGAAGCAACCACTTTATTTATATTTTTCTTTTATGTGAAATACGAAATAATTGAGTTTAAGCGGAGGCAGGACCATGTCGTAGTGTCGCGTTGGTTTCCCATAGATGGCACGTCAGAGTCCCACCCCTAAGTCAACTCAGTCGGTGCCTCCGTCACATTCCTGTAGCTGCGGGTTGTAGTCATATGAACAGCGTCAGCGGACCAACAAGAAAGCTGCCTGAACAATAACACTACATCAGAGCAAAATGAGTTGCTCAACAGGCCTCCTCTTCACTTGATAAAGTAACCACTGTGAGTATCGTCTCTTGTTCACACGCATGTCCTCAAGTGTGCTGTTGGAATATATTAAATTAGATTGCTAGTCAAATCATCTTGTTTAATTCAGTTGTCTGTTTGACTCTGACCTCTTCCTGTACTGTCAGTGCGATAGTATTGTAGCAAAATGACAATGCTTTGGGCGAAAGAAGTTTCACAACTTACCAGGAAGTTAAATGCAGATGTAGCAAATGCATGTGCTTGTAACGCAGACAAACGCATGCATTTGTGAAATACAGGTGTTTTTTCCATGTTGAGTGTTGTCCTTTTTAATCCTCGTTTGAATATAAATAACGTGACATTACTGTGGTCAAGTTGGTAAATGGTATTTCACCATGAAGAGGAAATGAATAACAAATATTTTCCAACGCCAGTGCCACTTGTTTAACTAGAAACACCTGTCACAAAGACCCAGGCTGGAGGAGGTAAACTATAGATGTGACCAAATCTCTGTTTCAACATATAACATAGCTGGATGCTCAGTGGCTGTTAAGTAATGTTTATGTATATGTGACCGTGATGGAATAGTCTCTACTTGCGACCACTTTAATTTCTCTTTTGTATAAATGTACAGATTTGGCACTCGGCCACACAAAAAACTCCATGGTGGGGTTTTCCCATGCTTAACCTGTATGCATGGGGACAGAAACGTAATATGCAGGCTTTGTTGTAGTCTAATATAAACCTATGTGTAGAACATTGTTAAAAAACATTGTGAGGAAAAAGATTGAAAGAAAGTTGCATGTGTTCATTTCTGTCATTTATTTTTGGTTTGCATGATAGGCAGGGCTTAACTTGTATTTGTGTGCAGTCTTGAACTGACTCATCCAACACTCATACTGCCATCCTCAGAAGGCAGTCTTCCAAACCAGTGCCCCCTGATTGCAAACCTGCATATGTGCCACCACCATGCCTGGGTTAAACCAGTCAATATGTCCAGGCCAGCAGAATCATCTCAGCGAACCAAAAACATAGTTTTATACTGGTCATCATCACAAGTATGAAACAAGTTTCAGTTCCTGAACCCATAGACCATTGTCAATGTGGCGTAATCATAAGACAAACAGTGGTGTCACTATCAACTGTAATGATGGGTCTGCTTTCATAAGCCAGGGCAGGACCCGCCTTGTTTAGCAGCATTCATCTTGTATGGTAGGACATAATTATGGCTTTACTATAGACACACCCTCTCACCTTTTCTTTAAATGTATGATATATTTTTAGATGATGGTGTGTTATTAGCTCAAAGTTGGTCTAAGTTGTTAAGGCTCTCTCTCTGGATGACGTTAATGTTTTATACAAAGGGCATTTAACTTGGACAATTTTATTACTAATGTAATAATCTTCTTAAAGGCACACCATAAGCACATTTTTGGTGTACAACCCTACCATGTATTACACGATGGGTTATTGGGTTATGCATGCCAACTGTGACATAATATATTCTAGGTTTTCCTCAAGACAATGACCAAACTAATCTTCATTGGACACTAGATTGTTGAAATCGGAGAGTGCCCATCCTTTCCACACTGGACTACGTTCCCCATCTCCTCCCGACTTCATCTTCCAGGCTCCATCGGATCATTAAAGAGGCGGTTGCTAAGAGATGACGGGCGGTGACATCGTTGAGAGCCCCTGATGTTGAGCAGCCTGAAGCTCCGCTCCTGGTTCACGCCACCTAGCTGCCGTGTGACAGAGCTCCGGGGACGAGGGGACGAGGGCCCACTCACTTTCAGACTATGGCCGCCTGTATCAAAACCAGTGCAGCCGCCAGCAACAGCACCAACACCACTACCGCCACCACTGCCACCACCCACACCACTGTGGGGGGGACCGCAGAGCCCAGCCCGGTGAGCGTGGAAGAACCAGCATTCAGGAATGGGGACGCGGCTTCCCCCAGCAGCAGTACCAGTACCATCATGGAGAAGACCCGGGAGCTGTTCCAGATGTGTGATGTGGAGGGAAAGGGCTTCGTCACCCGGCGGGACTTGCAGGTGAGGGGGCTGGATGAGGGGGGGGGGACTGGAGCTGAAGTGTTAATGTAAAGTTTTCAAGGAAATAGGCCCTTATGTTGGACCGTAATTGGATGAAGAAGTGGTTGTTAGTGAATAATTGTTTTGGCTTGCAGAAGATGAGCGATATGTGACCGTATCAATATGTTTTGTTCGATCTAGATTATGACAATGTGAAAATATATTTGTTCTAAAAAAGATTTAGACATCAATAACTGTATCTAATTAATATAACGATTATTTAACTGAATTTCCTTTTAATTATTACAACATGTTTTATATTCTTTGTCCATGAACAAGGACTTGATTATGTTCACCACCAAAGTATATAATGAACACCTGTCACACATTATTTATATATTTCTTTTGCAATAAGGCAGCCGTTTAGATAATAACCGCACGATTCTGAAAGCACACGCCTCCATGTTCAATTCAGACCCGCATGAAAGAGACGGACAGGAAGCCACAGCGCGCAAAAGCGCTGAGAAGCGGCGTGGCGGCTTTGTCCTGCGGCTCCTCCAGCCTTATTGTTGTGCAGATACATGCGTCCCCCCGATATCCATCCCCCCGGCCCGCTCCTTTTGATGATCCACTTGTGAGCCCACGCGGGGACGAGAATAATCCAAGCTTTGATCTGGGGGTTGGTTGTAATAGTTCTCAAATGCGTGAGGTGGTCCCTAATGGCTCTTCTGCTCACATGATAGACAAGCAAGTGAAAAGTGTTATTTAAATACGCGCGTGGATCCAGCACATCCTCAACAGCTCTACCCGGCCCTGAAATCTCTGTTTAGGTTAAGCATGGTTAATACCACGTGATGTGTTCTGCCCGCAGAGAGGGTTAAGGTACAATAAATGCAACTGCAAGATATTTAGCTATTCACACACACACACACACACACACACACACACACACACACACACACACACACACACACACACACACACACACACACACACACACACACACAATTTTAACAATGTTTTATGTATTGCCAAAGTTTCATGCCAACATTAAAAGTCCATGACCTATTGCATAACGTTTTCTGTGTCGTCTTGAACAGCGGTTAAACGTTGAGGTGCCCCTCAACGCGGACGAGCTGGAGAAGGTGTTCGACACCCTGGACACTGACGGAAACGGCTACCTCACACTCAACGAGTTCTCTTCTGGCTTCAGTACGTTTCCACATTGTTTTTTTACAGATTTGTTATTCTATATAAGGCTAATTATTTTAATTGTTCTTTTTAATTTGATTTATTTTTATATTTAAAAGTTGCACAATCTCTGCAGGCATTGCCACTTTTAATTTCACTGCATTTCTTGTATATACTGAATATGTGACTTATAAAACTCTTGAATCTTGAGACACTGTTCCCCGCGGATCAAAGCCCACGGTACGAGTCCCTGAAGCCAAGCTCTTAACCCCACAGCCTGTCGTTCCTTTAGGTGAGTTCCTGTGTTCCCAGAGGAGCTCGGTGACGGAGGAGGCTAGGAGGCCGAGCAAAGGCAGGTCAGAAGCCATGTCCCAGAGCCAGTGGGAGACCAAGCTGGTGGCCAGCGAGGATGAGGAGGAGAAACACTTCTGCATGCTCATGGAGTCTCTGGGGGCAAGCAATGTGTTTGAAGAGTGAGTTCCTGAGTTTACTCTATGAGTGTGTTTGTGTTTCCGTTTGTATTTGCTCACGGTTGTTTTTGCGTTCATGTGTCGTTGTGTGTATTTGCACACACTCTGTTTGTGCTGTTGGGGTTGAAGGTCATCACTATCCCCCTCTCATACCTTAAGTCAACGTGGTGCCATACTGTGAGAGTCACGCCCGCTGTGCTAAACAAACCAAACACGTTCCTACTCTGTTAGGTTTGTCCTTTCTTCTCACGTACCATGCCTAAATATTAAGGAACAAAATCCCTAATACCCTCTTAAGTCTATCATATTGCTGACCATACAAAATGCCGTACCATTGAAACTGATTATCTCCATGGACTACAATAATATTTCACTTTTCATTTATTTATTTTATCCCGGATATTTGTATCTTCACCTTTTTAGTAATTTGAATAAGTATCTCAATATGACTAGAGAATCATCAGGAAATATATATGAGGTTTCCCTGGAAAAGATTGTACCATATGGTTAAAAATTGTCCAGATGGAATATAAAGGTTAAATAGCATACAGCCAGTGCATGTACATGTACGGCAAAATGGTCAAAATAAGGGTTGATCGTGATTAGGCTGATGAACGGCAGGTGTGTAGGAAGGAACCAGACGTGTGCATGATGAACTCCATTGGGTCCTAGTGCCAACAGTGATATACATTCACAGACGCCGCAGGGACTGCTTGACCCAATGCTGCGATTAGTCAACAAGCCGCCATGTTGGAAAGGCCAAGAGCAGCCTGATAGCAAATACAATCAAACCGGAGACCTGACGCTTGTCGTGAGCTCTATCAGGTTTCTCAACCGATTTTAAAAAATATTTTTCTTTGCCTTGTATAAAAAAACGGCTCATTGATGTTCGTTGAGAAAGCAAACATTTTAGTGGTTTGTTGTAGTTTTAGAAAGAAAGGTGAACTTGTTGACTTGTATTAGTTTACAGGCCAGCCTTTCGGATATGGTGGTGATTGTTGACGTATGATCCAAAGTGCCAAAACAGCTTCCGTGTATTTTATATCTTAATGCCAGTGCCGGCCCATCTGTTTTCTTGTGCTAAGGCAGGTCTATCACGATTGGGCCTCAAATAGGTCTGGCAGCTGCCAATCATAGAGCTGCTGACATTATAATCCTAGCCTATGATTACACGGCTTACTTGGCATGAAGGGGTACGTCAATAACTGTGTCTTCAAGAGGGAGAGAAGAGCATCCTCCAATGGCTGAGTGGACTCACCTTTAGCAAATAACAAGAGCTCAATAAAAGTCAACAGTGAATGAAGTTCATTCTATTGACTTCAGCATGCCTGCCAGCCCAGGCTGTCATTACACAACACATCACTTTTCAGTCATGGTCAGAATGGGATATAGTTATGGGATATTGCCCTCAGTGTTTTATCAAGCGGAACTTGATGAAAACTTTATTTGTGGATTTTCAAACCACAATGGCGTGAGTTCACAAGACCAAAAGCCAGACATTGCTAATTTATGTTTCTTTGAGCTTTTTTGTTAATAGCTTCAAGGCAAACGCAATGTTCCTCTGGAGGTACGGGTAAATGGATGTTGTGGAGAGTGTGTTGACGATGGCTGGTTGAAGCGGCCTCACCAAGCCCCAGAGTCCAATCAGTCTGCCTCTGCGCCAGGTGAGGCTGCTCAAACCAGCCACCTTCCACACACTCTCCACGTGGGTATTCAATCATGACCCTCTGCTGACACATCTGTCAAGTTGTTTTTTTCCTCAGTACCAGTTTCCCAAACTTGTGTTTTCTGCCTTCTCCTGTGTATCCCATTAGTCCCAGTGAGGTGCGCAGTCTGTGGGCTCAGCTGAGTCGGGACGAGCCCCACCTCCTCTCTAACTTCGAGGAGTTCCTGGCCCGGGTGACCGTGCAGATCAAGGACGCCAACCAGGAGAAGAGGGAGATGGAGAGCGCCATGAGAAGGTCAGCCCGCAGGAGCGGTGTTGATAGATGTTTTGGGGATCACGTCGACAATACATTTAATACACCGTCCCTATTGGTTTATTCATGAAGGAAAGCGGCCACACACGACGACGAGATCCAGTCCTTGTATGAGGAGATGGAGCAGCAGATTAAAGATGAAAAGGACCGTATCCTCCTGCAGGTATCGGTGTATCGCAAGCTTACGTTGACCCTGATACTGCTCTCTCTCTCTCTCTCTCTCTCTCTCTGTCTCTGTCTCTGTCTCTGTCTCTGTCTCTGTCTCTCGCTCTCTCTCTCTCTGTCTGTGTGGTTTTAACAATTGTGATATAATTGTACTCCGCCTATTCACAGGCATCTCCTCTCCCTGCTCTCTTCCCTATTTTTACAAACATTATAATTGAGATGGAAGTCAGGAATGAATCTTATCTTGTATATATTTCCCCTCTTAAAAAAACTTGATGTGGTCACTCAGTCTTGGTCTTGCATGTGTTATTGTAGCATATCTGAGCCTTGAGTCAAGACAGTATTTAATACAGACAGAAGGAGAATGTGACGGGTCTAGAAAACAGTCCAATGAACTCTGATTCCCCGTGCCCTCCTGCTGCAGGATTCCGAGCAGTTCCTGACTCGCAGCCAAGACCTGGCGGTCCAGCTGTCCAACAAGGAGAGCGAGCTGGACCAGCTGTTCCAGAAGCAGAGCAGGGTGAGAAAGCCCTACGTTCATCATCTGAAACCGCGTGGTACAACTTCCTCCTCTTCCCTGTATGGACTGAAAGGCCCTTCATGAAAGGGTTAATGCGTGTATATTTCATGGGATTAGTATTATCACTATTCAACGCACCAGTGCAGAAGAAACTATTTGGGTAACTTAATATCCAGAATCTTGGCAAATTTACATTGACCCCATGTAATTAAAGTTGTAATTTATAGTTGGAGGCATGATTCTTTCACAAAGTGTTTTGTCCAATCAAACTGGCTGTGCAACTGTGTGACTCAAACTAGCGTAGCTCTGCTGGCTGGGTGGTGTGAGTGGGAGGGGTTTGGGAGTGTCGATTTAAATACTTGTATAGAATATATGATGTGATTTTATCACTTTGATTATTGGAATCCCAATGGATCATTATGGCCCACAGATGAGTCTGTACCATTTAAGGTACAAGCTAGACAAAATGTTACACATTGTGTCTTTAACCCACTATGACACACCTGTAAAACAGGACTGTAAGTACGCTATACTACTAAACATCCTGTTTAAGACATTTAACACAACACTTATAGTGGCGTTGTGGGTGAGGTGAGAAAAACAACATTCTGTCATTGAATGAATCAGAAAAGTCTCTCTCTGTCTCTGTGTCTGTATCTATGTTTGTGTGTGTCTCTCTTTCTCTGTCTGTCTCTATGTCTGTGTCTGTCTCTCTGTCTGTGTGTGTCTCTGTGTCTCTCTATGTCTGTGTCTGTCTCTATGTTTGTGTGTCTCTATGTCTCTGTGTGTCTCTATGTCTGTGTCTGTCTCTGTGTGTCTCTGTGTGTCTCTATGTCTGTGTCTGTCTCTATGTGTCTCTGTGTGTCTCTATGTCTGTGTCTGTCTCTATGTTTGTGTGTGTCTCTATGTCTCTGTGTGTCTCTATGTCTGTGTCTGTCTCTCTGTCTCTGTGTGTCTCTATGTCTGTGTGTCTCTATGTCTGTGTCTGTCTCTATGTCTGTGTCTGTCTCTATGTCTGTGTGTCTCTATGTCTCTGTGTGTCTCTATGTCTCTGTGTGTCTCTGTCTGTGTGTGTCTCTATGTATGTGTGTGTCTCTCTGTCTCTGTGTGTCTCTCTGTCTCTGTGTGTCTCTATGTCTGTGTGTGTCTCTATGTCTGTGTGTGTCTCTATGTCTGTGTGTGTCTGTCATGTCCAGTTGGAGCGGCAGTGCACGGAGCTGCACAGCGAGCAGCACGTGACCAAAGAGGAGAACGTGAAGCTGAGGCAGACCAACGAGGAGCTAGTGTCGGAGCTGGACCTCACCAACCAGGAGCTGGCGCTGGCCCAGGAACAGCTGGGCCAACTGCATGAGCAGTCCTCACGCCTCCAGCAGCAGAAGGAGATGTGAGTCCTGGCTACTTTAGTTCCTCACTTTGTGGACGGGCTGTGGAAGGCCGGCGTCGGACGTGTAGTGGTGCCTGAAGTGACTTTTGAGGGTGTTTGCTAGCCTCTTCACTTCTGGAGGATTGCGTTGTTGATGAAGCACCCTCATTTGTAATGCACCGGACTCTCTGCCTTAAACCCTCCTGGATATATTTTCAGAAAAACACATTTTCTCTCCAGAAGTCCCAGTCACATTTCCGAAGCTATACGGAAGTAAAGACCTTTGTGTTTGTGGATGTTGGATGCATGTGAGAGGACGTTCAAAACAGAGGGGTCAAGTATACGACCTTACCTCACCCACTTCTTGTCGTTTGCCACCAGGGAGATGTACAGGATCACTGAGGGTCTGCAGAGGGAGCAGGCCAGCCTGATTAAACAACTGGACCTGCTGAGGTATGTCCAGCCAGCCAGCCACTAGAGGGAGTACGTTCACTGCGCTGTCGTGTTTTCTTTGCCGTCGCACTGTAGGCTGCACAACATGTTCACCGCTTCATCATCAGTGAGGAGCAACAGCAGAGTGAAAGGATTAAAGCGTAATGCAATCTATAAAACACTTTGGATGGATAGACCGCTGCCATGCTAGAACAATACCATTTCAATTCACTTATACAGTTGTAATCTGTTTTTGATACGTTCTGCTGTTGTGCTTGGTCTTAATGTTTTTTTGTTGTCTAGGGAAATGAACAAACACCTTCGGGATGAACGTGACATGTGCTACCTGGTATTGTTGCATTGGAATCTATTAGATAGAGAATCGGTTTAACTGCATCCATATAAATCATTACTTTTAGCTCGGCCACTAAAATAATTGTTTTGTCTTACAGACACCAAAGAACTCTGTGCCAAACCAAAATTGCAGCCAGATGCCGTTTTTAAATACTGTGAATCCTACAACAAAGCGGTTAAGGTAAAACCCCTTTTAACTAAACACGGTAATCGATTAGGAAAAATAGAATGCTTTGGAAAGTAATTCACCTCATTCACTAGCTGTGTGAAGCTGCCATCTGGGTGATGCATGGTTCTAAGTATGTGCCAAAATGCTAAACCCACACTAGCTATCATAGTCAAGAGGTGAGGAATTATTATGGAAACAAAATTGGGAAAATCTGTGTGAGTGCAAATAACTGTTCTGATTGAACAGTTTTCTTAATAAATATCTTTGTTTCTCATTAGAAAAATCCCTTTCTCTGTATTTTCGCAAGTTCATACACTCAGAATGGACCTTGTTTTACCTATATTTGTATATCTTTGTTGGTGCATAAAATAATTCTGTCTGTGATGGCAAGTTACCAGAATGTATTCCTCACTGTGAGTGAGTGCTGGCACTACCCTAGAGGGTTTCTGTTGGAATTAACCATTTTGTTGGGAGGGATTATTGGTGAACACTCTTAATATGCAGTCAGTATTGGCTCTGTACTTGTTGTTATGGAAATATGATTTCCATAAATGTAGATGTATTGGTTTTTTTATGTCTTTTTTTCCGTAGGCTTGAAAGTGTTTGATTGCTGGATAAATGTGTTTAGTATACTTAATGCATTTGTATACATCAAACTTGCTAAAAGAAAAAAAAGGATTTTAATAAAAGAAAATCCCTTTTTGTCAAGAGAGCACCAACCTATTGAAACTTCAACCGGTGCTCCGAAGTTTTTCGAAGTTGGGAGCTACGTATCAAGACCTGTTTCCCCACAGCGAGGAGGTCAGAGGGATCCCCCGCGCAGCCAAGGACGCCCCCCCAGCCAGCAGGCCAGCGCCCCTGTGGACCCCCAGCCAGGGGGAGGCTGCGGAGGGCCGGAAGGGGGGGCGCTCCAGAGGACACCTCCAGAGGATCATCTCCATCGAGGAGGACCCCCTGCCCCAGCTGCTGCAGGCCGCGCCCCCGCTGCAGACCTGGAGCCGGGTGGAGGAGGAGGTGGAGGAGGTGGAGGAGGCGGAGGTGGAGGAGGAGGGCATGGACTTGGTGATGAGCGATATCCGCTCCCCCGCGCCCCAGGCAGCACGGGACAAAGACGCGCCCACCTCCCCCCGAGGTCAGCCGGTGGGCAAGGAGACCAGCTTTAAGGTGAGCCTTATGACGCCGTGGGCGCCGCCTGGTCTGGCTTCTTGACCATGTCCGGTTATGGGGGGCCTTGGGGGGGTAGAGGATAGTTTAACCGTAGTAACGTGAGAGAGGTTTGGCCTTTTGGTTTCACACAGGGTAATCGGTTACATCACTTTAACAACGTACAGAATATATAACGTCTCCCACTGCTATATTAAGGATCCTGTGATGCTAACCCCAGCCTTGCCTCTAATACTGTTCAGGAGGAAGCGGCAATTTTGCCCCCTGACCGCCTCTTCAAGATCATTCTAGTGGGGAACTCCAGCGTTGGGAAGACCTCCCTCCTGAAACGCTTTTGTGACGACTGCTTCCACCCCGGTACCTCGGCTACTGTGGGTATGTAGAGCAGAGAGACAGCTGGGCATATATACTGACTGACTGACTGACTGACTGACTGACTGACTGACTCCCACTCCTACATATTTCTTCCTGAGAACCGAGATATCCAAACAGCTGACATGGAGGTCAAACTATAAATTCCCAATGCACTTTGGTCACTGTTTCACACAGAAAGTTGCAAAACAATGTAAAGGAAAGCTGTCAGGGATTGCAATACTGTTTGTGTCCAATCCCAAATAATTCCCCAAACAGTAAAGCATATAATAAGTCTGATATGAAAAAGTAACACCTTTTAATGTTTATAAGAAGCTAACAAGATGATGATGATGTGACATATTGCAGGACACCCTTATAGTTATGGAAAGAATAACCCAATCCTGCTTCTATGGTTAGGCGTGGACTACAGTGTGAAGACAATACTGGTGGACAACAGCCAGGTGGCGCTGCAGATGTGGGACACGGCAGGGCAGGAGAGGTGAGGCGTAGCGCCAGCACATCCGACCCAGGCCATTACTCTGTCTGGATAGAGGGATTGTTGTGGGGGTTCTGAGCTCCCCTGGTTTGGTAGTTTGCTCATTAAATTCACATTGTTTGTAAAAAACCAACATATTCCTGTCCTGTCGTTCCAGGAGACTCTTAAGGCTTAAGAGGGTAGGTGGGGGGGAGTAACCTGCAAAGCTAGATTACCCATATTTCCAATTTGTCTGAGTTGTTTCTCGAGGCACCCTTAAAGAGCCCACAAAGAGACATTTTAAAAACAAAACAATAACTTCCGAAGCCTTTTTGAGTGGATGCAGACAGACACAGCACAGGGGCGTGCACAGGAATCGTTTTGGTAAATGGGAAATAGACTGCATTTATATAACGCTTTTTTCCAGAGCGCTTCACAATATCGCCTGACTTTCACTCATTCACCACACATTTACACAACGACGGCAGAGTCAACCATGCAAGCAACCTTGCGGTTACCAGCTCTACATCCAGAGATCCTGCCGGCGTTTTTCCGGCGAAGCGTCGACCATCAGCTTAACAAAAGCTCTGCCGCTCACCTCGTCTCACCTGCTGTTGGCTCCGCCCCCTCCTGCAGGTACCGCAGCATCACCAAGCAGTTCTTCCGCAAGGCCGACGGCGTGGTGGTTATGTACGACATCACGTCTGAGCTCACTTTCACCGGCGTGAGGCAGTGGTTGACCAGTGTGCAGGTGAGGCCCGTGCTTATTGCTGCCACAAACAGCTGTACAATGGAGGGAAACGCAAAGGTGTCCGTATCCATCAGGAGGAAAAAGGTTTTGAGTTAAAAAATAATAATAAGTGAGTTTCAAGAACGATAATGCATTCATTAAGTTCTTAATAACTGTTAATGCACATTTGAATGGATTTGCGAAAAGTAGATGTTGGTATAAGATGTCTAATTTTTCGGGGTAATATTAAGATCGATATTTGTAGATTAGTAGAAGTAATCTGATACCGTATGGATAGCTGCTCATGTATTATACGGTTTTATTCATATTCTGATGGCAATAAAAGGAGTTTGGAGGTTTTAATAGCCTCTACAAGCCTAATCATCTCATGTGTTTTTATGATTTTCTTTTATTGTCTGCCTTTAGGAAGATGCAGATGAGGAAATCCCTGTAATGATCCTGGGGAACAAAACAGACAAGGAGAGGGAGAGGGAGGTCCAAACTGCAGCGGGAGTGAGACTAGCTAAGGTCCGTTTGTCTCTCTTGTAAAATAAGCTCTTGGCTCAATGCTAATGAGCAGATTCAGTCTACCTCTGACCTAATCTAAATAAGTTAAACGTTAGAGGCTTAATGATTCAGAAAAGCTAACACTATATTTACGTAATTTGGTATAATTAGTTATATTTATGGTTTGCTTCATTATTAATTATTATTCTACCCTAGACAAGTTCATGCTTCATTTCATTACATATTTTTAGTTTCATGTATAGTCTGTTCCATGTGACCTTTTACTTCATTAGGTTAATGTACAAGACAGCATTCATGCATACATTGTTATTGGCTCTGGCTTCACCTGAAAAGGGGAAAATGAATTTACATTAGCTGAAGTGAACATAAATGGGCTGTGGACATAACATAGCTACATTTGCATGGTGAGATTAGCTCACACTGCCCTGTTCCAGGGGCCTCCCGTCTCCCAGTGAACCCCATTATACACAGGAATCCACACATAATGGTGCTCCATTAGTACAACTTGCTTGTTTATCATTGTGCTTGTGCAGAAAGCCATTAGTTCAATTTATCCCAACCTCTGATATTATCGTTATTCTCCTCTTTCTGCCTGATCATCAGCGACAAAAAACTGTTTGGTCGCATCCACAGCTTTCTGCATTCGGGCCTTTTCCTTGTTTGTGGATAATTACAGCCATCATGGTCGCTTGTTGTCTCTCTCCTTACAGGACGGCCAGTTCATTTTCTATGAATGCAGCGCATGCTCGGGACACAATGTGATGGAATCCATGGTGCATATGGCGAGGTGAGCATTGTCCCTTTGTAATGGAGAAACCACACAAAACGTTAACAAATATGTAATTATTCATTAATTTTCTCCCTACGAGAGGCACAAAGAACACCAGATTGAAATCAGTCTGTTGGTTTGGGAAACGGAACAGGGAGAATGAAAAGTGCTGCCAATTATATTGTGCCATTTGTGTTTCTCAATACGTGAGCTGGCTTTATATTTCTGTGCACAGCCCGTGCGCGACTTTTCTGATCATCACTTTAATGTGTACACAAGGGGGCAGTATAGGGCTTTCATCCCCAACAAACGTTCGTTAAACAAAAGTGTGAATCTGGAAAATGAATCATGCGACGCTCTGCAAAAAAT
This sequence comes from Gadus morhua, assembly GCF_902167405.1. Lineage (NCBI taxonomy): Eukaryota > Metazoa > Chordata > Actinopteri > Gadiformes > Gadidae > Gadus > Gadus morhua. The sequence goes on along the minus strand of NC_044056.1, from coordinate 14,874,124 downwards.
ACATTCATGTGAAAAACTTTTAACAAAATGTGGGCCTACTGCTGAAAAGCTGTTGGTGTATCTCACAACCCACGGAAAATACATTGTTTTGATTATGTCGAGTGCATTCACTAGGATACTGAAGGAACAAGAGGACAGAGCCAAGGAGAAGACGGTCCTTCTGGCGCACAGCCCCTCACAGAAGACGCGTGCGTGCTGCTGACCACACACGCATGCACACGCACACACGGTGAAGTCCGTCTCTGGATGTAGTAGACTTTGCATGAACTTTTAGACCGCAAACTCTGTTCTCCCACTCCCTTTACTGTCAGCTCACAGACCCAATGGTTCAGTCGCACATTCAAGAGCATATTTTAAAGATATTTTATTAAAAATATATATAAATGGTTACGTGTAAACAGTAAAAATAGATTAAAATTGTATTTTTGTAGTAGTGTTGTACATAACCCGATGTTATTACTGATGTTCTATTGTTGGATATGTTGTCAGTGTTATTTATCAAAGATCTTGTGCCAGTCATTGTATTGATTGTATTGGCCACCACACGTATTTATTTATCATCAATGTATCTTTAGCAGGCCCAAGATATGAATGATTAGAGGACTGATGGAAAGACCAAGGATGTACAATGGGTTTTACTGTTTGGCATTGGACTATTGTCACGCTGCACTTTGAAACGGTTAATAGCAGAAATCATAGTAACAATACAATCACTTTAATTTCATAGCACCTTTCATTACAATTCACAAAGTGCTTCACATTAACACATGGCAATGACAGTATAATGTAATGAAAGAATGGTGATCATAGGAAAACTGAATAACAAATATGGGCTTAACTGAGTGCCTCATTAACCTACTGTAGCGTCATCGTGTTCATGTGGAATCATTGTTTATTCATGTTAATTGTGGAATTTTGAACGGCTCATTCAACCAATTATCCTAATGTTTAAATTCCCCATTACATTCTTATAGCCTTCTGACTATGTGGCCATCGAGATTCACCAGCATTTCGCATCATTAGGGGAACTTGTTTTGTCTGCTTAATGCTTGAATGGCTCACGATTCAGACTTGTACTTCTAATCAGCGCAGGGTGTTCCCGACATGTTGTGAGGCACATAACCCTGACATTTGGTCTAAATAAAGTGTTGAGCGGGACAATGGGCAGATCTGTCCCAGAGGTCTTTATTGGTGAACTGGATCGATGTCTAGGTGATTTACTGGAGGAGGTAGCGTTCCAAGCACCACCTTGTTAAAGACCTTTCTGAGAGCAGGCAAACAACATCACCATCTTTGAAGATCAAGGATCAACACTCATGAGACCCCATTGGAACATGTCTCCACACGTATACATTTTTTTTAAGTTAACCAGCCAAAACACTCCAATCCTGACTCAATTATGAATGCAACTAATTAGATATGTAAGCAAAATAGACACCCATTGCTGGCTGTTAAATCCTCTCAGAAAGGACCCGTTGGATGCATTTGAGAACAGTGCAAAATTCTGGCCAAACCCTTGGCTGACCCGCAGTATTGTGCAATATAGTGATACCAGATAAATGATACCAATAGTTCAAAGGTCCGTCTATAGGACTGGAAACAAAACGTCCGGAAAAAAAGTCAAGGCATTTAAAATATGTACGCTATCAGAATCGATTGCAGAGTGAGTAGAACACCGTGTTCGGAGTGCTGTCACAGCAGTGAGCTCCCATCTTATCATAAAGCACACAGCACTGAAACAAGGACTCACGGCAGAGACACGTCAACTGTTACATGTACCACACACACACACACACACACACACACACACACACACACACACACAACACACACACACACACACACACACACACACACACATATACCATTCACTCACGTGGTGAAGTGCTGCAATTTCCCCGTATTTCAAGCAAATGGATTTAAATTGAAGGGTTTCTCTAACAAAGCGCTTCACGAATGTATCAACACTTCAGGATGTTGAATGTTATGTTTAAATGGACAGTCAAAACAGACGGTCAACTAGCGGCTACATCACTCACATCTTACACATCAACAACCATCAACATGTATTGTAATGCAACGAGAATGGAAAACATTCAAAGATTCAAGAGGTGTTAACATTCAGAGTTGTCTCAAGTAACAGTCAGTTTGAAGAACCCCACACTTATTCCCTACAAGGTGACATGGCTGCTGACATGCCATGCCTTCGCTGAAGCATTTATTATATTTTTGACCTGGACTAATCTCCTAGCACCTTCCTTAGTTTTGACCGTATCCCTTTTGTGCTTCTGGTCCGAAGGGGCAGGCGCGCCCCTCTTCTCCCTTGGTGTGTTGTTTGGGGCTGACACCTGACAACATCCTCCCGTACGCCCATCCTAGCGCATCTTGTAGTCGTGGGATATGGCTGCCTCACACAGCTGGCCTTTAAAATCCAGCTCAAAGGTGAAGTCCAAGTCACGCTGCATTGCCAGAGAGAGAAGCAGAGATGGGTGGTGGGAGAGGAGAGAGAGAGAGAGAGAGAGAGAGAGAGAGAGAGAAAGAAGAGGAGTAAAAGTGAATGATGGAATAATAGACAGGTTGAAAGAGAATAGGTGAAGAGGGAGGGGGATGGAAGAGAGCAAGAGACAGATGAACCCATTTTGACCGAAACAAGATGAAAGATGAGAGGTCATAATTCATTTAGCTAGGCTTCACTGAGCAGGGGGTCAACTTGTGGCCAAGAGCACAACATACTTACTCTGAATAAAATACACAGGGTGCATGTGTGTGTGTGTGTGTGTGTGTGTTTGTGTGTGTGTGTGTGTGCGAGTGTGCATGCATGCCTGCGTTTGTGTGTTGCGTGTGCGAAAGGTGCTGGGGATGGTCTGTTGAAACATGAGCAGCTCGGTTGGCCTGAAGGGTTAGAGGTCACGGAGCGACCAGCTCAGCGGAGGAATGTGTTTGTCTGCAGTGATAACACTAACACACATGCTCACTGGTGTTGAAAGCACAGGAAAGTCGTTCCCTCAGTAAGATGCATCGATCGGAAAAAGTCTTCGTGCTGCATTTATCCAAACCCGAAAGGATCCTACGAGATATCCTCATTTTAACTCCGTTATGCACCACACCTGCACAGTCACGTGCACACATTCGTATTCACAAGGATGCGCGTTGTACGCATTATGCACACATTGCAGAACCCCACTCACGTACATTATTCTTCTCGTTGGGCTGCAGAGCGATGCTGCCGGTGATCTCCTCCCCCCTCCTGACGGTCAGGTAATCCTCCAGGTAGAACACCGTCTGTTTCCAGTGGGTGTACGGAGCGTCTGGAGCTGGGACAGATGAGACACCACCAGCACTCGGTTGGCACGGCTGTTCAGTCCTGACCAGGTCTCCACAGCCTTGTGGTTTGGGGTTATCGGCAGCAAAAAACAACATCCCATGTCCGTGTGTGTGAGCGTGTGCGAGTGTGTGTGTGTGTGTGTGTGTGTGTGTTTGTGGGTCTTCTGGCTGCCAACAGCTGACAGCCTGAAGAGCCGATACACAAACGAGTTTCCAACTTCCTGAACATCCGCTGATTACCCGTGAGGTCGATTCTACTGACAATTGACTTTCTATCCCGAGGCCACTATCTCCCCCCCCATCTCTTACCGCATGCCTCCTTTGTGAGCCGCTGACACTGTCTGCTAGTCGTCAGCATCACGGCTGCTGCGGCTGCTGCTAGCGTTAGCCCTGGCCCTGTTAGTGTGTGGCCGGGCGTGGAGATGTTGACGGCTCCGCTCTGCTTTGCAATGCTAATTGAATAGGCGAGATTGTATATTGTGTTGTTCTCCTGAGCGGGAGGGAATTATAATCTCTGGTGGGTCACACATATACATTTGCTACACGCACACACACCCGCCCACAGACAGACACACAGACCCACAGACAGAGAGACAGAGAGACAGAGAGACAGAGACAAACATAGACGGAGACCAACACACAGACAGAGACCCACACACACACACACACACACACACACACACACACACACACACACACACACACACACACACACAGATAAACACATCCAAGAGACAAACACACCCACACACCAAGACACAAACTAACCAAATCAGAAAGTTTGAATCCCTTCGTTCTCCCAACTGTATTCTAAAGTCAGTTAAGCGTTTGGCATTGACGGGGGGGGAAAAAACGCTGAGGAAGCAGTTTTTTTAGGCTAGCGATATAGTGTCAGTCAACATATTTCATGGTTGTCTTGTTGGGCACTAAATTACTAATACATCAACAATGCAATAATAAATCAAACATGGAAGTACTTATTACGCTAACTATAAGGGTGATGACTGAGTTATTCTTCAATACCTTATTCATCCGCTAGAGGTCAGTCATAGTCCGCATAGCATTTAAAAAAAATACACAACCCGCTGTTCATTAAAAAAAAACACCCCCGGTTCTTTGGTGACATTTTGTTCTCTGGTCAAGGGGCTTTTAATCAGGAACCTCATTTAAAAGAGACCCTTTATAAATGAAACTCCTTCTGGGCCTTGTGGAAGGATGGCAGAGATCAGAGTGCTGCAACCTGCCTGAGCACATGAGGGCCTTCAGGAGTTGCCGGTCCCTCTAGTCTAACTACACTCTTCCACAAGGGCTAATTATAAAGACTGCCCCTGGTCAGACAAGGCTGCACAGTAAGAAGAGTGCTGTACTCTGCAGATAACGCAGTGCTTAACTGTTTGAGAGTGGATAGGGGCTCCTCTGAAACCTCCATCTGTTCTGAGAAGAGAGAAAAACGACTCACCCACTTTAGTGATTTTTAAGAAAGGAACTAAGTCCCTTCCATCTTTATATTCCTGTGTGTGTGTGTGTGTGTGTGTGTGTGTGTGTGTGTGTGTGTGTGTGTGTGTGTGTGTGTGTGTGTGTGTGTGTGTGTGTGTGTACACCATCACCAGAGTGTTCGGCTCCCTCCCCCCCCCCCACCCCGTGTTCCTACAGTCCTACCGGTTGAGAAGCCGGTCTTCTTGTGACACTTGGTGAACTCTATGTTGAAGTAGGTGACCAGGGCGTGGACGTAGTCGTTCCTCTGGATCTGCAGGCAGAAGGCCGAGGTGAAGGACAGGTCCTCGGCCTTCACCGTGTAGATGTCCACCTCCTGCACACAAATAGATCCAACGTCAGCAGGACACTCCACACCTCGGGCGATCCCGCCCCTTCAAACACCACAGAGCTGATCCCTGTACATGTTCCCGTTGTGACAGCTCCTGGCACCTCCTGATTGGCAGGCTGCCAGGAGCTGATTGCTGATCGTCGACACCCATGCTGGCTGCCCTCCTGCAGCTATAAAAGCTGCAGGAGTCAGCCACTTGGGTCTCTCTCTCTTGACGAATGGTTTGTTTTGGTTTTGGTATTGGTTTTGGTATTGGTTTGGGTTAGTTAGGTTGAGTTATTGCTGCTTTACACACACCATACACTCATCCACTCACACAGACACTGCACCCGTTACTGACTACTGACATTCACGCATCATTTATTAGGTTAATCTTGAATTGGTTTAAATAGATCATAATTTGGTAAAACTACCGGTCTTGCGTGGTCTCCTCCTTTGTCCTTCCCTTGAGCCGGGGTGTGACATGGGTAGTAGTTGGTTTGGGAGCAGGTTCATAGTGGGTAATGCGGCTCATGCTAGGCTAACAGAGTTGATTTGTCTGGTGAGCTCATGTCTGAGTTTGAACTTTCCCTGGTAGGCTTTAGTTGCGTTTCCCCTTTGGGTTACGTGAATTTTTTTTCTTTGGTTGTTTTTCCCTTTTTGTAGTGCTGTGGGGCGTGGTTAGTGTCAATTGTTCAATGTCAATTGTCTCGGGGGCACATCCGAAGGATATTGGGGGTTGCCTGCTTGCAGGTCGCCTTTCAAACCGGCTGGTTTACAGTGCGTAAATACCCACCACAAGCTGCATGAACATTAGGGTCAAGATTATTCAGGGTTGGATAGGCAGTTAGGGGGGAAGTTCTTATTCTAGTGCTTCTGATGAAGGTAAGGGTTTACCAAGTACGATGGTTAAACCAGGGGGGAGTCTCACCCTTGAACAACAGAAGGAGTTGCTGCAGTTGCAGTTAAAACAGCAGTAAGAGTTGGTTGGTATGGAGATGAGTTGGTTGGTATGGTGATAAGTTGGTTGGTATGGTAAGAGTTGGTTGGTATGGAGATGAGTTGGTTGGTATGGAGATGAGTTGGTTGGTATGGTAAAGAGGTGGTTGGTATGGTAAAGAGGTGGTTGGTATGGTAAAGAGGTGGTTGGTATGGTAAAGAGGTGGTTGTTTGTAAAGGGGATAAGGTGGTAGCTTTGTTGCCGGTTTTGAGTAGTCCCTTTCAGGCTAAATTCAGTGGCCCGTAGTCCGTTGGTTCTTAGTTCGTAGTCCGTAGGTTCCTAGGTCGTTTTTATGGAGGGGGGTGTGACAGCTCCTGGCACCTCCTGATTGGCAGGCTGCCAGGAGCTGATTGCTGATCGTCGACACCCATGCTGGCTGCCCTCCTGCAGCTATAAAAGCTGCAGGAGTCAGCCACTTGGGTCTCTCTCTCTTGACGAATGGTTTGTTTTGGTTTTGGTATTGGTTTTGGTATTGGTTTGGGTTAGTTAGGTTGAGTTATTGCTGCTTTACACACACCATACACTCATCCACTCACACAGACACTGCACCCGTTACTGACTACTGACATTCACGCATCATTTATTAGGTTAATCTTGAATTGGTTTAAATAGATCATAATTTGGTAAAACTACCGGTCTTGCGTGGTCTCCTCCTTTGTCCTTCCCTTGAGCCGGGGTGTGACACCGTCCACGGTGTGAAACGCCATTAAGAACACCAGAGCAAAAGGGCATTGATCTGATTTTTCATCGATTTATTCATGGTCAGACCCACATAAACCCTTTTCTTTTTCTCACGCTACCTGCCTTCTCCATGCGTGCGAACTTCACACCTCCAGCGGCTTATTGCCATCATATTCCTCCCCTTACTCTGAAGGAAAACACTGTGGACGGGGGACGGGGGGGACGGGGGAGGAGAGCAGGAACCTGGATGGGTAATGAGCCCCATATGAAACACTAAAAGCCCCGAGTGCAGGAACCACATGAAACAGCCCGAACCTTGCAACTCACAGCCAACTAAAGGCCAAAGCCAAGGCGAGGAAGAGGTGCGGAGGAGTCACTGGGGGGCTTCCAAGACATGAGAATCAAAGTATTCTATTCTCCGGTTTTGAAGGTAATGGTCAAACTTCATCCCTGTTTCTTTATAGTTTTATCCGTGTGTATGTATTTTATATTTCAACGTCTGGTTTCGATCCCCTAACCATTTGTGTCCGAGGGCGTCCCGGATGAAATTACCCTGGCGACGCCTGCGGTTGCCGGGGTCATTCCACCCTGACAGCACGCAGGGTAAACACATTTGGGTTTGTAGCACTATCACACGCTGTTATCTATTCAGCGCTCCGGGCGTGATGGGATGCCGCTGACGGATGACATATTTACCGGAGGGGAAACATTTTGCCCATGTTTGTTGGGTAATAAAAATGTAAAATGATGCGCCCGTCAGAATCTTCACATAAAAGCTGCTTTCCATAAAGCCCACACCTCGCAAATCACAATCCAGCTGCAACCATATAATGCTATTTATTTGAAAACTTTCAAATTGGAAACTAAGTAAGTTTCAAAGTTTGGTTGCCGCCTCGGCTGAAAGGTGAACGACAAAAACAGACTCCACCTCAATCAACCCAGACAAAATCACTCTCAGACAGCCAATCCTCCAGTCATTCTCTTCGCCTGTTTCCCCAGAAAGGGGGCAGCCTTTGAAAGGATCGGGGTACAATGGAGCTTGCCATTTGTCCTAAAGGCGGCAAATTGATCAAGGCATGCATGATTGCATGCAGCGGGTGGTCTCGCTATTGGTGGGTATAGATTTTGAAGGAAAATTAAGTAAGGGTAATAAATGAAGGTCAATGAAGGCCTCACAAGAAGCACAATAACAACAAAACAACGTCTAGACGGGTGGCATTGATATGCATCGTTAGTAAGCCCTGCTTCAGTGGTATTAGTGCAGCTAAGGTCACGGACAGAGCAGCAGGGAGCGTGTGGCACGATCATCATGTTACACGGGACACACTGTTCCTCGTCCTTTGTTTAGTCATGCCTGATGAAACCGTGTTGAAATGTTGTTGCTTGTGTTGTAGTGACATTCAGGTTCAGACTCGAACCACATGCGCCGTTGCAGTCTCAGTAGGATGCTGAATGCTGTCCTAATGCAGCAGGTATTTTTGTTTGAGGGGAACATGACGTCTTATTTTGAGAGAGAACATCTTGTGTGTCAAGAGAGCCATGTAGCTCCTCTCCTTGCTTCTATCGCAGCCAACGATTTGTCAAAATTGAGTTTCCTCTGTGAATAGTCATAATAGCTGGAGTGAGAACATGTCCTGATTCACAGTGGGTTCAAATGAGTATTGCTTTTATCATAGTTCACCACAGGCAGTGGGGCCTTGATGAAACCAGGTGAATGGAATCATAGTATGGGTGATTAAGAAATGAGAGAGAGGTCATTAAAGGGGAATCCAAATATCACTTGTACAGTGGTTGAATTAGACTCCCTCTTTAGGTTAAACCCGCACTAAAGACCTTTTTCACCGAGGCCTAATTGTGAGATAGCCTAAAAACAGCTCTTTCTATGAACTAGGGCACAGGGAATAGACTGAGGCCCCGTCCACACGGAGCCCAAACGGGCAAACACGATCAAGTTTCGTATTTTGCGGTTCAGGAATATCTCTGTAAAGACGGATTCATTGTGAAACCGCATTGAGCTGTAGAAACGCTCTACTAAATATTCAAGCCGCTGGTTCTCCCAAGAAAAAAGTGGAGCGCATCAAGCCTGCGCGCATTAAGGCTGCTCGCTGTATGCAAACATTCAGTCAAGAGGAGATTCACCTTTTAAACGGAGCAGAAATACTTGTTAATGCAGTTAGTGATTCAATTTATCAAGGGGCTGTATAAAATAAAAGAAATTATAAAAAATTAGACGCAACTCTGACGTCGCCCAGCTGGTGGGGGTGCAATGACGTCATCGTTTGCGTTTCAGGCGTCCACACGAATCCTAGCATGAAACCGCAGAGGTCCGGATATATTTGAAACCACCCTGGGACATGGTTTCAGAAATGTGCGGTTTCGGGCACCGGATCCGCCGGCTCCGTCTGTACGGTCAGCCGAAATGCACAAGACTTATGCGGTTCACCAAAAAATCGGCTCTGTGTGGACGGGGCCTAAACTAGAGAAGATCACACTAATTGACTGTGGAACATGTGCCCTGGTAGTACATATAATGAGCCAAACCATAATTAGTCTCACGAGCAACACCTGTGTTTGTCCTACGCTGACACTGCTGTGAAAAAGGTCTATCTCATGCATAATCTCTGATTGGCTGACAACGTTCTTAATTAGTCGCCTGCTAATTAAGCGTCGATGCGACACACCTTTTTTAAACCTGAGAGCATTTTTTAGTGGCGGTGCCAAGGGCTCAAGCTCTCCTTTAAAGACAATGTCAGAGTATTAGATTCAAGAAACGTAGTTGGCATTATGCAGCTGTGGGAGAAAACAACCCAGTGAAATTAAGAAAAAAAACACAAAACAACAAAATTATGACACGGAAATGGTGGTGCTCACCTTGACCAGGCAGGAGTTGGTCACCACCTGTTTGCTGTCCACGATGTCCACCAGAGGCTCCCTCATGGCCACGTTGCGTATGCACGTCATGTCGAACCCGTACACGTTCTCCCACCCTGTTTAAAAGACGGCGTTGAGATTTTCAAACCTCTCGGACTCTCGAGGTGAATTCAGGTTAAGAGAGTGTACGACAGTGTGTTTGATTGTTTGATTTTTCCAGGACTGCAGCTGCATGATTGTGCAGTTCTAGGATCAGACACCCTGTCAAAGTCACGGTAAGTCACATCTCATTACACCTCAGATGCAGAGGCTCTGCCGTCTTTGAACCCCCCCCCCCCCCCCCCCCCCCTAACCCCCCCATCTCGCTCCGAAGCGATCCCTATTCATGGGCGCTGCATTATTCATGGGCGCTCCTCGAGGTACGGTCGGTGTGGGGTAAGCATTCCTAGTGTCACCCGTCAGGATGGCGGTGCAGGAACGTACAGAGGCTGAAGGTGTTGAAGAGGTCACTACCCCCTGCCGCCTCCCCCCTCCCCCAGGTGAGGGGAGGTATAATGTGTTGTCTGTGCCACTAAGGCAATGTCCTGCTCAGACGGTCACAAATGACTACAGGACATTTCAGGAGGCTGCTCAGACCTCTGTCTGTAGGGACCAGAGGGACAAGCCCCCAAGTCTCCAACACCCATTCAATCCAACCCTTTATACTCACACTTTTACCCAGATTCACATTTAATTATAACAGGAAAAATATAACAGGTTTTGGCAAGTGTTTTGCGATTCTCTCTGAAAATCCCTGTTTGATTGCATTGCAGTACTTCATCAGCAAGATTTGGTGGTGGGAACCACAGATAAGAAAATAAGTGGTCTGTGGCCAATTCTCTGTTTGCAGTAACAAGGTCTGAAGCCCAGCCCTTGGCCCTTACTGAGAGTGTGAAAAGCCTGTTGACTTAAGCTATTGACCGTAGCCTCCAGTGATGTACCTGTGAAAATGTGTGTGTGTGTGTACGTGTATGTGCTTGTTTGTTGTTTGTTGGTTAGCAAAGGTGTTATAGTGTGTGTGTGTGTGAGAGAGAGAGAGAGAGAGAGAGAGAGAGAGAGAGAGAGAGAGAGAGAGAGAGAGAGAGAGAGAAAGAGAGAGAGAGAGAGAGAGAGAGAGAGAGAGAGAGAGAGAGAGAGAGACTTACAGTGTATTTTGAAGTCTTTATACTGCCTGTCCTCTATGGCTACCACATAGAGTGCAGCCCGGTCAGGGAACATTAATCCTCCTGGTTTCTGTGTGACGAATGAAGAGCACATAGAAGCCATCAATTACCCCTGGAAAGTAAAGGTCTTCATTCCACCTAAGACGCCATCTCATTTCACAGCCGCTGCCTGGGACACTTAGCTTGAGGTTTTGAATATAAATGGCCGTTAAGCTACTTGCAGATTTCCATCATACTTTGTTTATGTGATCATGTGGCAGTTCTATCGTCTTGTTTCTTTTGCAGATTTAGCTACATTTCCATGAAGTGCTTTGACTGAATGAATGGCCCGCAAATGTTCAAGGTATAAGCCAGACAGACAGTCAGACAGACAGACAGACAGATAGCCAGGCAGACCGACAGACACAGAGAGAGAGACTTTACCAGCCACTTGTCCCTGGCGAAGATGACGGTGTTGAGCATAGACTCGTAGAAGAGGCAGTAGCCCATCCACTCTGAGATGATGATGTCCACCTTCTCAACGGGTAACTCCACCTCCTCCACCTTGCCTCGGAAGATGGTGATCACTGACGAAGCATAAACGTTGAGAGAACTTTTCCATGCCCATACCTTGCTCATACCCTTTCAAAAAAACACGGCTTATCCACATTGATGCCATAATGGTACTCTACAAGAGGTGCGTATGTGTGTGCGTGAGTGTGTATTTTCTGCGCGTTTTCGTGTGGGTGTAGTATATGCATACACGTATTCTGTGATTGGAACAAATCGGCCTGTGCAGCAGATGCATATACATCCCAGCAGCCCTTCCTATTCCTCTAGAGCCAAGCAGCAGACCCACGCCTGGCTTCAGTCTGCCTGTCAGCCTGCCCCCTTGATCCCTGCTCTGAATAGTTTGCCCTGATTCCCCCCAGTTTTGTCCAAATGACTTATGAACCCTGTCACACTAACCAGAAATTGCTTCCCGGCATATTCTTAGGCCTTGATGTGCTGGGAAAGGCTCGCTGAGCGGGGGGAAAGGCAATGTGTCTATTAGGCGCGGGTCTGGAGTGTACAGGTGCACACTTTGCTGACACTCTGTTTATTTATAGACTCATTATTCAGAAGACGCGCCACCGCCAGGTTAGTTTGACAGCATGAATCCGATAATTTCGTGTTGTTGCAGGGAAAGCGATGTCATAATGTTTCTGTCAATGTCTATTTGGGTTACAAGCCAATATACTTGTTAAAAACAAAAACGATATTAGCAAGACATTAAGCAGGGACGAATCGACCGGGTGAAAAAAGAGAGCTGTATCTCATTCCGCATGTTACGTAAGCTTGGCTAGGGAAACACCCTCACACTTACAGGCTCTCGCACACATTTGTCATTGGGTTCATACATCTGTAGTCAGAGGTGACCACGTGTCCCCATCACACATATATCTGTCTTTTCTCTCTATTGACAGGGAAAAAAAGAGATGAAACTCATGACGTATGTTAGGTAAGCATTGCTAGGGCATCGCACACACACACACATACAGGCTCTCACACACACTTGTCATCGGGTCATACATCTGTAGTCAGCGGTGACCATATGCCCCCCTTCCCCCTCACCCCAGACCCAATACTGTGGGGACGAACTTGCACTGTGAAATGGCTTGTGAAATCTGCAGAGGCAGTGGCCCCTGCCGAGGAAATGGCCCCCCATTGAAGATCTTACCGCTGTCCAGGTGGTTGGACTTGATGATCCTCTCAGAATACTCTGATATGCTGGAACACTCAATCTGGGGGGGATGGGGGAGAGAGAGAGAGAGAGAGAGAGAGAGAGAGAGAGAGAGAGAGAGAGAGAGAGAGAGAGAGAGAGAGAGAGAGAGAGGTCATGCTGATGCAAGGTAGAAGCCTCGTAAAAGCCAAAGACTAAAATAAAAGAGACATAAAAACTGAGTTTTCTGCAGCAGACTGGCGAGTCCTGAGGCCAACAACAGGCTATTGTCCCCATTCAGCCCAGGTAATGAAGTGAGCAGAATCACCAGACGACACCTGCTGAGTCTCAAACCTCTACCTCCTTCAAATGACCTTCAAGAAATTCCTTCTTTCATGCCTTACTTCCTTATTATTTGTTTCCATTGCTTCATTCCTTGCAATTTCCTTTTTTCATTGCAGGTGTTTGTTTGTTGTCTTTCTTTCTTTCTTTCTTCCTTTCTTTCTTTCTTTCTTTCTTTCTTTCTTTCTTTCTTTCTTTCTTTCTTTCTTTCTTTCTTTCTTTCTTTCTTTCTTTCTTTCTCTCTTTCTTTCCTTACAGTCACAACTACCCGGGGGAAAACATGTTGCACACTCGTTTCAGATCCCTACAGCTCTGCAAGCTGCTCGATTTCCATTTTTGGGTCAGCCCCGACTCCGATTGCAGTGTCCTTGATTCTCAGCAGGAGAACCCATTAAAAGAGACCCATTTTCCAAGAGAAACAATCCAGGGACTGATTCCAGGGAACAACAAAATATTTGCAGACAGGTTTGGGAAGGTGTGCGGGTAAATTCCTCAACAGTGGTGTTGTGTTTTTCATATTCAGTTTAGACATATACGATGCTCAAGACTGCACGCTGAAGCATGACTTTAGCCTGGCTGTGACGATGGCCTGGGAAGATCGGCCTAAGCCTACGCATGCGTCTAGATGCAGAACCCTATCCAGTAAAATGTGGACACTGCCTATTGGCTGTTGTCTCTGTCTATCATGGCCAACAGCCATGCTGCTTTGTGCGTACCTATGTCGAGTGGTCACCTGAGTCTGTGAGCATTTATTGGAAATGCGTATGTTTAGTCTCAATGTTTTGCATGAGAGCTATGGGACACAGTCCAAGCTCGATTGAATAAAAACAATCATGTCATATTCGATTCGCATTTGATCCAAGTGACAACATTTTCTTTTGTAATTCTAGAGTAATGAAATTTCTAGAGTCATTTCTTTTTTTGGCAATCTCCCATGTAAATGATTCAGGCGAGGAGGTAGTGACGCTGCAGAGCTCCATACAAGCACTCAGGATGGGTGCATCAGGCCCGGTAGCACTCTCTCTCTCCACGCCTCAGCAGAGCTGCTCACCAAGCCGACGTCATTGTGTGAAAGACTGCCACAACACAAAAGGCATGGCTCTTCATGTATGGAATTGATGTTTGAAAACGGGACGTATATACCGAGAGGGACAAGGATGTTGAAGAATAACGAGGGAAACGAGAGCTGCAGAAAGAGCTGTCATAGCAAAGGCACGGGGCATTGATTTTGTCTATTAAACACAAACATTTCAACACGTCCTCTGGGTGTCTGTGCGGTTATCTCAAGACCCTTGTGTGTCCATCCATCAAGTGTACTTTGGATACCATTTGATGGACAGCTCTGCTTTCTACTCACTCACCACGCCTGAGAAGTGGCAGCTAGGAGAGATCTCAGAATGTCAATCAGTGCGAGAGGGAGGGAGAGACGGTTCAATAAGTCATACCGAGTTAGATGAACAGCAGAAACACAATGACTCATCGATGTGCTAATGAAAACCGATTGAGTGTGCGCGGCTCATGCTGACGCGTGCACAACTTTGCAACAACGTGCTTTTCTGCTCTCTGTGAATCTGTGTCTCACTTGCTTACCCTCTCTCTCTCTAACACACACACATGCTCTCTCTGTCTGTGTCAGTCAGTCGGTTAATCGGTCAGTCAATAAGTCAGTCAGTCAATGTCTCGCTTAATCCCCCACTCTCACACACACACACACACACATACACACAGATGCTCTTTTTTTCTGTGTGTCCCTCAGTCAGTTAATCAGTCAGTCAGTGTGTCAATCACTCACTCACTCACTCACTCACTAACACACACAAACTGTGATGCACTCTGCTGCTCAGCAGAGTGTATCCTGCGAGGGGATCCTGATGGCTGAGTGTGACGGCGCCTCTCACCCCGTACACGTGCTTGGCTCCGGCCTTGGCCGCGAACATGGAGAGGATCCCCGTCCCGCTGCCCACATCCAGCACCACCTTGTCCTTGAAGGCATGCTTGTTGTGGTACATGGAGTTCCTGTAGGCCAGGGTCCGGACCTCGTCCTTCAGCATTTCCTTATGGGAAAGGCAGGAGGACAGGGAACAATTGAGGTCAGGGGGAAGGACCATAAGGGTAGCATTCATTGTTGAGATAGAGTTGTCCTTATCTCTTAATGGTTGCCAGATGCTGGACCAAGGGTTTGGTGGTTTCACACATGTTTGTAGTTCAAGAGAAAAAATGTGGGGTCTGTTCAATCCCACTATACTCAGGCTAATTCTTTTCGATTCTACCTTATAAAAAGTTTGTTGCTGAATAAACTCTACAAATCTCAATTTCAGCTGTGTGTGTGTGTGTGTGTGTGTGTGTGTGTGTGTGTGTGTGTGTGTGTGTGTGTGTGTGTGTGTGTGTGTGTGTGTGTGTGTGTGTGTGTGTGTGAGTGTGTGTGTGTAATTGAGAAGCAAAAAGTACTTAAACCCTACTTGACCTACATGGTTAAAATAGAACAATCCTTATCTTACAGATCCCTCTTTAAAGTTGATAAAAGCAGACATTTCTTTGTTCCCCGCTCTCTCCTCTCTATCTATAGTTTCGATCTTTTCATTTCAGTGGAAATTCAAAGTTCCACTTTATTTAAGTCTGTGTGAAATAGTTAGCCACCAGTTGGTCGGGCACGACTCATCGCTGTTGCTACCAATAAATCCATCTGACATGTCCGCTGTACCTCATGGATGCCAAAGTGGGCGTAGGAGTCAAAGTAATAGTCTCTTGAGGTCATCTCTTCTGGGTTGAGGAGCTTGGCCATCTTCCCCCTACCAGGAGAGCTTGGCAGGCTGGCCCCATGGGGGCTGTGTGTGGAGTGGGACGGCCGTGCCCCCGGCTGGACGGAGGGCACCGGCCTGGGAAGAGGGCTTGGCTGGGTCGACCGGGACTGGATGATGCGGATTGGCTGCTGCGGCGGAGGCTGTGGTTGCTGCAGGACGGGGATCGGATAAAAGGGTTATGGGAAGAAGGAAACAAATTAAAAAGAAAAGGAAGAAATGCGACAAATGCATTAAAACGAAAGTCAGAAAGAAAGAAAGAAAGAAAGAAAGAAAGAAAGAAAGAAAGAAAAATATCAAAACACCTTAACTGCTGACAAGTGTCTGTTAAAAGTCAAGGCTCCTCTAACGTGGAGGGTAAAACATATTTCCTCCGGCGATGTTATGCGTCAGCAAGAGGAAATGAGACTTGTCATTCACCTCACACCGGTATATGGACGACGCCACTGGTGCCTCTCAGGCTTAATATCAATCAGTGTGAAGGACGCCTGAGGAGCAGCAACACAAATAAAGACCACGAAAGGGAGAACACAGAAAGAAAGTAGGAAGACTGCTAAAAAGCTGCCTAATGTTTAGACAGACATTGTCACATCTGTTCTCTCTGTCTGCAACCTTTGCATCGCCTCATTAACTGTAATTACAGCGCATACTTCTCATATTTTATTGTAGCAAGGGACGATGCTACAGGCCACCTAGGTTGCTGCCACCCTCGTCCTAGGTGGTCTTTACTGGGCTCCTCCGAATCAGAGACACAGGGTGTAGATGTTGAAACCAGTTTATGGCTGAGTTTTGATTACAATGGTACACAGAGCCGGCGATCCGTGCTGAGGTCTCCTGAGTGTGTGCGGTGATGGCTGGGTAAAAGGGGACATATTATACCACCAGGTGTGGGCGTGTCCTCCTAGATGTGTGCTGGATAGATCAGTCTACCAGCCTACCCAGTGGACTGTATCAAATGTTAGTCATCTATCCGTAATACATCTAGGTGGACAGGCCCACCTGCGATGTCTTAAGCTGCTCATTTTCAAAACGGCTTGTAAATGGCTAATCACACTCACACCTGGTGGTATAATATGTCCCCTAACCTGTGTGCATGATTGTCCAATGCCGCACATGTGTGAATTCCCACCCAGCTCCAGAGTCCAACAAGAATGTTTCCCCACTGCAACTTATATTTATCATTCTCCCTGCTTTTTCAATCAACCACAGGGGGCCAGTCCTTGATGCACCTGCAGGCAGGTAAACAAGAAAAGCACGCCGCCACACTTAAGCACACCCGAAGCCTTGAACAATCAGTAGCACAGGGGATAGAAGAGCTCCCTGTAGGATGAAGTGAGAACACAACCGTTTTTTCCCGGGTGTTTAGGTTATTAGCGGAGTGCAGCAGTGCTGCACTCAGTGCTTTTCTGCTCTCTCTTAACAAATCTCCATTCATACCTACAGCAGTTACAAAGGATATCAACCGGCAGACTTCCTCTTGAAGTAGCATCGATCATAAAAGAAGAAACAATTATTTCTTTCTTCTTTCATTTTCCTAAAACACACTCAAATCTAAAGTGATAACCCTGAATACATGCCTAAATGTTCACGGCCTGAGGCATATCTGTATGAAGACTTAACCCTAGGACAATAATGTAAAAGTATCCACATATTGGTAAAATAATTGGTTTGAATTATTACATGACGTATTCAAATAATCTCAGTCATGTATGCTTCCTTGAATATTGCAATTCATATGCAGTTCTTGCTTCTTTCACTCCAAAATTGAAAAAGACTTAACATGGTCAAAAGTCAGGAGAGAGAGAGAGAGAGAGAGAGAGAGAGAGAGAGAGAGAGAGAGAGAGAGAGAGAGAGAGAGAGAGAGAGAGAGAGGGGGGAACTGGATACAGGATGATTTATCAGGGCTGAGCAGCTGCAGCCAACGTAAGTGAGAGAAGTCAGGAAAACGAAGAGTGTGGCGAATGCCCTTCTGTCCGACCTGGGAGACGAGTACACACATTTCAGCTCCTATTCCTGACAGGAGAGGAATCCATTTAGTTTGTTGTTTTACCGCACAAGGACTGCTGTCTTGATGTGTTCTGTCTCTGTGTTTGGAATGCCATAGCCTAACCTTGACCATGCACGTGGTTATTTTGGACAATAGGAACATTTGTATTTTTTTTATATAAAATAAATATGCTTGCTATAATTATTACATTGAAGCTATTGATTTGGTATGATTTGCTCTTGCTATTATTACTTATGTCGCTGAAGGTTTTAGTTGAGTGGTTTTTGGCCATGTATATGGTAGCTACTATGCTGAGAGGACATCTATATTTCATTTGGAAAGCTTCTCTAAGTAACAGGTGGGATTAGAGAGAACCGCTGTAAATGTAGTGTGCTGCCAACATGGCGATTAGGAGGAAGGGGAAGCAGCCGGTGATGTCAACCTGTAATGCATCAGGAGCCTGTGCTGTGTAGCCTCAAACTGAAAGGCTGAAGTTGCGGTTGAGTGTCCAGGAATGTTGGAAGAAGGCTCAGTAGAAATACACAAGCTGTGCATGAACTTTTTTGCATGGACATATTTCTGTGCGGAACCAACTTTGCAATTGACGTGCATGCATGACGGCTGATTCCTCCTCAAGACAAGACTGCATCTTAAAAGCTGCTATTTGACATTGTCTGTTGCTCAAATTGGCTCTGTTTTGCTCGAAGCATCAACTCTCTGTAGCGTCTGGAGTGTGTAGCAACAGGAGTGCTGCAGTACCCTGGACAGCGCATGCTTTCTCGCTGCAGCGAATTCAGCATCAGATAGACACCCAACATAAACCCAGCTGTCCTTCCCCCTGCCCGGTTAATTTCACATTGTAACAACAGTTCAACGGGACAACGTCCACGAACTACAGCATTCAATCAGCCTCCGCCGTTTATTTGATCATGTCTGTGCTATCCGTTTAGGGGCATTTACTATTTCAATTCCCCACACTTTATTAATTATGAGATTGACTCGTATCGGCTCATTCGACTCATTACTCTCCAGAACCGTAAGAACAGTTATTAAGCTGGCACGTTTTTCTTTTCTTTTTTTAAATACATAAAGTGCATTTCTCCCACTCACCTCATTGCTGTCCGACTCCGCCATCTTCCTCCGGAGGAGCATGCAGCGGGAGGAGTGCTTCATTCCCATAAGAGCCAATTTACACGCTCCGCTCGATAGAAATAAAAATGGTTAAGCAGTGCCTTTCTTTTAGCTTTTACGTGTTCTAAACATGGAGGAAACGTTTCATGAAACGTGAGCTGAAGTCTAAAATCCACCTTTGAACTACACACAAAGTCCCCCCCAACCCCCTCCCAAAAAAATCACAACGGCTGCGAGGAAGTCATCGTGAGTTCACGGTTCAAAAGTTGTCCTGTAGCCTCGGAGGACATGGTGGCATCGTTGTCCTTTATCTCAGAGGACAGAATGTGACAGGCGTTGATGTCCGGCGCTGTTTCATAGCTTGCCCAAAGTGTGTGTAGCGATCCGAGGCGGTATTCTGTAGTAAGAAGAGAAGGAGATGTTTATATAGACTTTGATGGATTCTCGTGCAGCAACGTTGTTTCTATAAATAGCCCCGCGCTGTCATCGACTGTTAAAACCGCTATAGTGGTTTGGCCAACGGGTGAGCATGTCACGCATATTTAATTTCTCCGATACTTACAAATACGTTATGTTTGAAGGGTGTAGCGTTGCGGTAAATGTTACCATGATTGCTTTGCCGGTGACTGTCTTGCGTGTGGTTCCATCCCCTCCAGTTTGAGATCTTTGTGATGTGTCTCCTCGTTTTACGACAGTGGAGTGTATACAGAGTTAACGCCAGCTCCCAGAAAAAGTTGAACTTCCCACCTAACCGAGACGAGAGAATGTGGAATCTGTGTACAGGTTAGTGGCAAAGGACGAGCACCGGTAGAAATGGCAGCAGCACTCCTGACCGTCATAGAGGGCAATGCCTGCTCGATTCCTCTATGTTTTGTGTGGTCCCAGGCTATCTCCCGTTCTTTCTTTTTTTTTTTTTTACTTCTCCGAGCTGTCATGTTGAAGTCCTAATGCAATATCAGCCTATCGCGACCGTTGTTGTGTTGATAACTGAAGTAGACCTATGCAGGCTTTATACTGCCATGTCAATCTAGTTGCAATATGGGAATCCTTGCAAATAGAGATGCACGGATAAGACCTTGTCACTGATGTATTCCAAGTCCTAAAACTTCTCGCAATATTGTCCAGAATTTGTTTGTAATGGCTATGGCCTGGGTTTTACATATATGCAGCTATTAAAATGATGCTATTAAAACGTTCACCAGGCTGCATAGGTCAGTACCTATTTATGATCAGATCTGTAATATGTATTCTATATACTAATAACTAACCCTACATAGTATATTAAATGATTGCATAGTTCCTACTTTGCTTCAATTTATGTTTCTGCCTGGTTGATATCAAGGCCATTTTTGCTCATGTGTAGCCTTAGATAGCAAAGATGCTGCATGGCTTCTAAATATAAAACAAGAAAATCAGCTTGCCCTAAAATTCATGAAGTCTATTTTCAGAGAATGTCCTCTTCGCCCACCTAAGCCCTATACTTATACCACTCCCTACTGCATTATTTAATATAACCAAGCAGGCTGGCTGGCAGACAGGAAGATAGATTGGCTGGGAGACAGACAGGTAGGAGTGCAATTCAAACAGATGGGGAGGCAGGAAGATTAGCAGATAGGCAGAGAGACAGACATATAGGCAGATAGGCACACAGACAGACAGACAGACAGACAGACAGACAGACAGACAGACAGACAGACAGACAGACAGACAGACAGACAGACAGAAAGCCAGTTTGGCAGGCATGTAGGCCGATGAACAGATAGGAAATAAGGCTGACAGACAGACAGACAGACAGACAGACAGACAGACAGACAGACAGACAGACAGACAGACAGACAGACGGATAGGCAGTTAGGCAGGCATATAGGCAGACAGACAGGTAGATAGGCAAACAGAAAGATGGATTGTCAGTTAGGAAGGCAGACAGGCAGTTTTGCAGGGAGATTGTCAGACAAAGAAGCAGACAGATAGAAAGGCAAACTATCAGATAAGTCCCAGCCAGTCAAGCAGGAACCAGTGCATCAGTACTAGAACATGATAGAACAACTAGAACATTATGCAACACAGGCAGTTATTAGGTTGCATAATGCCCACCAACACACCTGTTATATCCATAGGGCTCCGTGTGTGTCCTGAGCTTCTAGCCACACGCCTGCTCGTATGGAACTGAATTCAGGCATGCATGCACACACACACGCACACACACACACACACCCTACACGCACGCACGCACACACAATCACACCCACCCTGCACACGCACACACGTTATGGTCCATTTAATGACAGCAAATTGGTTTTGGTATCAGTTGATCAGATGTTTTTGATAAGGTCTCGCCGTGTATTGTATTCTACTTAGAATCTCTGAAAGTGACATTTCTCTTGGAAGGAGAATTTCAAAGGGACAGGTGAGATTAAGAAGGAGGCTTATATATTTCTTGGTGCATTACTTCAATGACTTGCAAATGATTTGCCTTTTCAGCTCCAGTGCCACTTCCCGTTTAAGTGCATCTAAGATATCTAAGATGCTTGAAAATGAAAAAATACCTCACTCCCCTTTCTTTTGATGTACTTTTCAGTACATCAGTACAGATTGACAATGCTCTGTCTCTGCTTACTTAGCAGCACAGGACAAAAGGGAAGGAAAACTCAATATTTTCTCTTCTGCTCTCCCTGGTTGTGTAGGAGGTAAACACCTTACATTGTGCTTGCAAGTTTGTGTGTGTATGCATGTTTGTGCGTGCACTCGTGTGTGCGTTTCTGCATACCTTTGACATATTTCTCTGATTTGACAATGCAGCCTGCTGCTATAGTTAAATTGGGTCACACTAGTCATTTAGAGGTGAACTTGTATTATGTTTCTGGAACACCAAGACCCAGATAGAAGGCAGCTTCTGAGCCAGCCAAGAGAAAGTGAATCAGTTCATTAAGGCATGAGCATACATGAGACCTGAAATCTCTGTAAGGTTAATGGTGTGGACAGAGTCACTATTGCAATGCTTAACAAGTTAACACAAACACATTTTCTTTCTTCTTCAGAGTTAGATAAGTATCTGTGATTCCAAGAGTGGACGAATAAAAAAATACTTGTTGCTAATGGTTGTTATGGCCCAACCCTTATCTAAATTGTATCTGTTGTGTATCTTTGTTTGCTGCCAATATAGAATTGCTTTCTGTACCCACATTATAACTTATACATATTCTAGTATCACACTTCCTTTGTGGGTTATACTGCGTGAAAACACATTTGGAATGTAGCTTGTGGATGAAAGTCTCAGTAGAGGGGAGCAAGGGGTAGAATATAAAGGACACCCATTGTCATACAGAACACCACCTCCATTTTGCCATGCCAGAGTGACTCGAAGTGGCACAATAGACATATTTTTAATCAAAGACAAAAAATGGAGTCCGGCCACCCATACTGATTCGAAGGGATATTACAAAATTCATGAATCGAGTATTCTTTATCCAGTATTATATCATATTATATCATGGCATCATTTACAAACACACACACACAGACACACACACACTTTTTTTTTTTACCAAAAATAGGTAGGATTAGCTGTCATAATTGGAGCTATTTCCCAAGATTCAGAAGGGAAAGATTTGCTTGATTGTTATCGCCAAAATTTAGTTTGGAGAATGATGAACAGTACCTTGGTTCAGTGTTAGTCTTTTTCGACTCTCACAAATCAGATATATCAAGTCTAATTGCAGAGGAGCTCAAATCTGGGCGAAGGGGGCGTTTCACGTTTCACATATTTGTTGCAACCAATCATGCTGCTTGATGAAAAAAGTGAGTCTCAAGGTTTCAATTCAACACTGTGTAGGCCACTCATTAAAATCTCCTTCTGAAAGCTTGATTTCCTCATGGGTTCTGTTTTTTACCAAGGTTCTGGGCTGTCTCCCCCCATAGGGTTTGCTATTGCACAGCAGGATTGCTGGATGTTATTTTCTGGCCTCACCTCAAATGCCCTCATTGAGGTCACCGTCTGTAGAGTTTAAATATCACTTTGTGATCCTAATCGATGTTGACAAAGGAACAAGGGCTATTTTGGGGGATCTCAAATGTTGGTGTTCTCTCCCAAACACTGCAAACTAACTATAACAACTATTTCAAATAATTGAACAAGAGATCCAATCATGAGTCTCTCAAAAATAATTTGCATTCAAGTGTCAGATGTAGTCGCAGAATCAAGATGTTCCAATCACAGCTGTAACCAAGCCCTCATTCAACTGAAATAAGGGCTATGTATATATCCGAGTACCCAGGCGGTCCAATGGACGCGGAATGGAGGGCAGACCTGGGAGCTCATGCACACCCACACACACAGCCAGAAAAGGTTGTGTTCATCTCCAGCATACCCTAACATGAGCCTGGTGTGTCTCTGAACCCTTTCCTCACAACCACTGATCATCAATCTTCCCCGGAACAATCAACAGCATGGGATATAGCAACGACGCACAGGGGAGCCTCTCTGGGAAATCTGTTTTCCATTCGGGCCATATCATGTGGTCGGTTATCGCTATGTCTGCAACACAAATAGACAGTTAGACACGAATCAACAAATGTGTTTTAAATAATGGTTGAAACACACACCGTCGTCATAACACTGCTTTTACCCATCGTAAATTTGGACAGGCCTGTTGCAATGCATTCTGGGTCAGAGGTCAATGTGATGTGCTGGGCTAGGCTGCTTCGTGGAGT
Organism: Gadus morhua; assembly: GCF_902167405.1. Lineage (NCBI taxonomy): Eukaryota > Metazoa > Chordata > Actinopteri > Gadiformes > Gadidae > Gadus > Gadus morhua. The sequence continues at coordinate 14,850,593 of NC_044056.1, read as the reverse complement.
GAGACTGCAAGTCCTTGTTCAATACCACTGAGTGAAGACAAAGTGGCTGACAGATCAAACAGTGGCTCGGGCCGGAGGACCATAAGCTGGCTTCCCTGTGTATTGTTAGTCCGGTTACCTCACATCATGTCAGCTTGTGTCTGGCAGCGTTGGGCGATGGCCTGCAGGCATGAATTGGCCAAAAACCAGGAACAAAGATTGGCTTTCTAATAATACATGCTCTGCTGTGTGTGTGTGTGTGTGTGTGTGTGTGTGTGTGTGTGTGTGTGTGTGTGTGTGTGTGTGTGTGTGTGTGTGTGTGTGCGTGCGTGCGTGCGTGCGTGCGTGCGTGCGTGTGTGCGTGTGTGCGTGCGTGTGTGTGTGTGTGTGTGTGTGTGTGGTTGTGTGTGTTTGTGTGTGTAGCACCTCTATTTACTCATTTTTTCATTGATTTTACTTGAATAGGGCATGGCAGTCCAGAGGAAATTAATTTTCTTCTCAGTACAATATCGACCGATCTGGGGAGCACTAGAGCACCAAGTTTGAGTCTCAGCAGAACTGTCTGAATAATAATATGTTTGTTCTGGCTTTGGAGGCAGGGTTGCAGTTTGAACAAGTAGTCGCAGATCCGTCAGAAACATGCACACACACACATGCACACACATATTAGGGCTACACAAGAATTAATTATGTATGTTATATATATTAATCTAAATCACAATATTGGCTTCTGCAATTGGCTAATCGTGAAGATCTAAATTATAATTTTGTACGCCTGCTACATTAAAATCTAATTACAAACTGATAAAACTCAGTAATTGACCTATTTATATATAATATTTTAACCACCACAGAATATCAATTGGATCTGTTAATCACAATGAATAATCACATTCACAATATTGGGTAAAATATTCACAACTGTCAGTTTTCTTCATTATCGTACCGCCCTACACACACACACACACACACACACACACACACACACACACACACACACACACACACACACACACACACACATGCATACATACACATGTATGTACACTAATTTGCAGGCAATGGACAACATTGTCTATACACTAGTTTTTCTATAAGAGACGGAAGGGTAAATATTTTTGGACAGTTGTTTGCTTCAAACCAAATAGTGTGTGAACCAATGATGTCACCGGAGGGTTTGTATACTCAAGACAGGGATGATTAACATTAAATTAAAACAAACAAGTATACACAATTTGAATAAAAAAAACTAACAAACATTAAACTCCAAACTTCCTAATAGTTAAACAATGCACATCATTTAAACAAGCATATATTAAATAGGCACCGTTGGGAAGGTAGTAAAGTTTAGTCTTTTAAATGTCCCTAGATAGTTTTGTTGACCAACCCGGAGGCCCACTGAAGAGTAAACACAAGAGCAAGTGGAAGCTGGCTCATTAATTTAATAGTTCATCATTGTTGGCTATGATAAGGGCTCGGGCTTTAAAGAAATTGTCCTACCTTACTTTGAACAACAATAAAACTGCAAATCCAAAGGGCTTTGTCAACGTGTCAAAGACCAATAGACAATAGACATATATTTAATGCAAATACAAAGCACTCACAGGGCTCTCTTGTCATCATAATAAACTATCACATATTAGATAAATGTTGTGATTGGCCTGACTCAGGCCAGTTAGGTTTGAAATCTGTCTGTACAGTAGGGAGGCCAGATGAACCTGCCAGAGCAAATAAACCATTTGTTCCCTGGTTCCCATGCTAGCTATACCAGTCATATGGTTCCAAGTCGCACACAATAACCCCTGACATACACAAACCTCTCCTCCACTGCAGCTATGCTGCTCCTACGGGACTAGACACATATTGTGTGACCCAGCAGCATCTGCATGAAATGGGCCACCTTAGCATCTATCCAGGAACACACTGGCCTTCAAAAGACTGCAAGACCACAAGGAAAGTTAATAATTCAACAGGGAACGTACTAGTCAGAGACCCATTCGAAATCCGAGCAAGCCCCACTTTCCCACGAACGACACAAGGAATGCTAAACGCAGAGTAGAACAGAACTATCTAACTCATTCAAACAATAAGAATAAACCCATCCCTGTTGCAGAATGGGTTTTGTATAGGTCATCGTAAAACTGCACAGGGCAGACCTTCCCTGTGTTTTTCGCTATATGGGGGTTATGTAGAACACCACATTAAAGAGGGAACAACACTGCAATGCAGTCAAAAATGTCGTCCCTGTTGTGCAGGTCCAGAATTGGTCGACTGAATCCTGCTTAAGAGCTTCAGAAGCCTTGAATCTAAGTTACTTCTAATAATAATAATCTCTTTGGGAGACCACATGTCTACAAATATGGCATGAGAAGTGTGTTCCTTTGGATCGCTTAAACGGACACACACACACACACACACACACACACACACACACACACACACACACACACACACACACACACACACACACACACACACACACACACACACACACACACACACGCGCGCGCACACAGACGGAAACACACACAAACACACACACACAGAAACACACACTCAAACACATGCACACATACGCAGGCATGCGCACAAACAGGGTACTTATAGACTTAGTGAACACTCAATTAGTGAACTTGATTGTGCTGGAGCAATGCTACGATGGGATTCCATCACGTGCTACGAAGATACCATGTACCACCACCCATTGGTTAAAGTGTGTTCCATCAATGTGTGAACATCGTTGTTTAAAGCAGGCTGTGACATGTAGGTGAAACATGTATTCAGTAGATTTTGTTGTGATCTCTACCATCTGGCTTGTCCTCAGCTCTCCCTAATACAGGAGACATAGGCTCCCTATTGACCGCTCTCTAGGTAGCCTGAGCCCTGATCGATTTTGACAATTAAATATCTGTATAAATATATGAATATTGGTAGCATGTGTGTGTGTGTGTGTGTGTGTGTGTGTGTGTGTGTGTGTGTGTGTGTGTGTGTGTGTGTGTGTGTGTGTGTGTGTGCGTGTGCGTGTGTTAACTCTCTTATCTCTGTCTAAGGAAAAACAAGACTTAAACGATAGATTGCCTTTCGCCTGTCTCATCCAGATTCAGAAGAGTTGTTTCATTCGAATTTCCTCATTGCCGCTTCCATTGACGGGCACAATTACAGTAGCTTAGCTCCTGTTAATGGGATAGGAAATACACTTTTAATTACTTTCCAAAGATGTACAATGTGTTCCAAAGTGGCTAATTCAAAACCATGTCAGCAATAACCCAACAAGATTGTAGTTTTTTTTGCAAACACACAGGTCATTTGGAAATATCTTTGGCACTGTGGTTATTAGGCTACCTGTAATGCTTTGCTGACAGGTTACCCTCTGCTAAGGCTACCCAGCAACAAGCAGCTGATTATATAGTTGGACCTGCGGCCGTATCTTTGGCAAGTAATTAAAAGTGTATTCCCCTCACATGAACAGGAGCTAAGCTACTTTAACCCAGCGGCTAACAGTATGTTTTTTATCGTTTGATGTTCAAATCAACCTTGTTGGTTATAAAAACCTGCCTGGTATTTTTCACCAGGTTTTAAAAGACCATACTGCTCCCATTTAGATGGCCGAATAAACACATTCACCTGTTTTAAATAGAATCATTCTACAGATAAATCACAGACTACAAGCTAATTTGTAGCCTACAATTTTCATCATTTAAAAACGATTGGCCCATCCTCGGCCCACTACTCATTGTAAAATGTAACTAACTCAATAATTGGGTGACAGAAATTTTTACCATCAGCCATTAGTCAAATGCTCAGCCACCCAAACGTGCCACCAATGTCTCGCCCTCCAAGATGTCATAACCTTTATTACAGATCTAGATCTGAAAGGCTGAATTATAAACCTCTAAAGCTGTCTGTGGTCATCATCGTATAAAGTATTGTATAAAGTACGACCAATAAGCCAGCGGCTTATTGGCCTTACTTTTAGAGGCGCATTTCTCTTTGTATGCAGCTGTAAGGACCATCAAATGGCCAATTGCAGCCGACTGCCTCCAGAAACCATTCTGCACAACAGGGCATAAAAAAGGGCATTCAAAGTCATTCATGGTGAAACCCCAGATTCATATTCCCTCCCTCACCTGTCAGTGTTACACAAGGCTTCTTTGAGTTTGAATATGTGCAAAACGTTTTTCCGACTTTGCGCATGGTTGTATGTCCTGTGGGACTTTAAGTATCACTGGTGTCTGAGGACGTCCGATTAGAATAATGGGATCGGTTCTGGGCCGACCTAATCCTAACCCCAGTTCACTGAAAAAACCTTTGAGGTTGTAAATGTGATAAAGGGCGATATAAATGAACTTGACTTGTGATATTATTATGAATTGCTGCTTTAATTTTAGCAAAGCTCTCAGCGTATTAACGGGTTGTATAAAATAGGGTGCTATTAATTCTCGTTTCATTGATAAATGAACCACCCAGGAGTATATGAATATCTGCAAATCAGAGGGATGATGGCACTGTCTTTTATTTAGAGCAACTGTAAATCAGTATGAATGGGAACCAGATATATCGGAATATGAACTCACACACTTTTATACACACACACACACACACACACACACACACACACACACACACACACACACACACACACACACACACACACACACACACACACACAGAGAGACACAATGCTACATTGATTGTTCATTGGTAAGACTCACAGTCAGGAAGGCAGACAGATAGAGTATTGTTGTGGTCGTGGTGGCTCCGCAGGATGAGCACTGCAGCCAAAACCCAATGTCTCATTTGAAATTCAGAGCAGGCAGATCAGCAGGGACCGCCGCAGTGGGTTTAGCGTGTCAGGGCTCAGCTCTGTCATTTTCTCCAAACACCTTTGTCGTCGCGTCAGATGTCTTTGATAGCTCAGACGCAACGTGGAAGCTTCTGATTGCAATCAGAGAAAATGAGTCGCATTGTTGTTATTGACAATGTCTATGGATCATTATTATTAGAATGGATGCCACCAAACATGAACTACGATCTGCAGAAATATTTGGTCGACAGTGTCGAATCCCATAGGATTAAATGAGCTGGAATGTCGATGGATGTCCTTAATCTGGTGTTTGACATGGGGGTTGGACTGCCATCGTCGCCCTGGCTGGTTGAGGCCAACAGATTCCACAAGGAGTCTAATTGCATGTGATTTAAGTTCGACACACTTGAATGAAAAAGCAAACTATTCACGGAGATAGTGGCTTTCATGGAAGAAAAAAATACTGCTTGTAAATCCATTGCGGTATCTTCAAGGACATCTTGCCTAAAATATAAAAAGAAAAGAATAGTGCTAAGAATAAAAAGTTATTTCCTGCATGGATAGTTTAAGGGCTTGTGTTGGGATGTGTTTGGCTTGACATTGAAAGGTCAAACGGGTGTGGTCAGCTAATCAATCTGAAATGCGACAGAGCTGGACAGAAGACCACGGGGAATGTACCGCTCTTGAAGAAAATCCAAGAAAATTAAATAACAGCCTCCCCACCACACAAAACATTGAATTACATCAGTCAACGTTGTTTTCATGGCACAGTGTTAGCAGAAGCAAATGCAGTTCAATCCATTTTGGATTTGTTTCTTCACATGAAAGACTTCCTGTGATTTCACACCCTTGAAGTGTGCAGATCACTTGATTGACTGTTGTCTGTTTGTTTACAACATTGAAGCATGATGAGAATTTCAGAGAATGACAGGATGCGATACTTTGCTTCCTGCCTCAGTAAATCAAGTGAGTGTGGCATTTGTATTTGCTCGGCTTGGGAAGAGTTATTTTAACCCATCCATTCTCTCCATGTCTCAATGGCACAGAGCATATTGTCTCAGAAGGACCCTCTTGGCGCCTGTCTTGTTAACAGACAGACAGGCATGCATGTTAAAGCTCTGGGACACACATGCACACACACACACACACACACAAACACACACACACACACACACACACACACACACACACACACACACACACACACACACACACACACATACATACATACACACACACACACACACACACACACACACACACACACACACACACACACACACACACACACAAACAGAAATACACACATACTTCTACTTACAGTTCTCTCTCCATCACCGCTTTCTAGCTAGCCAAAGCTATCTCTTCAGCAGGATGCCAGTCTGTGTGACTGTCAGCGAGAATGAGAGACATTGCAAGAAGATGGAGCCACTAATGGTGTTCCGCTAAATGCTTCTGCCGGCTTTCCTTGATAGCTGCATTAGGCTTACAGACTTTGTTTCATAACATGATCAAACGTGCAGGGAAAGTGTTGAAAGTGTAATGGAATTCACCCACACAGGCCGAGGAAATGGGATTCTCCTCTTGTAATCGGATTCGGTCTTTCCACCACCGCTAATAATGCTGACACTTGACTTTTTAAGAAGCACTACATCCATATCCCTCAGAGCTTATTATATTATGGTCCGTCAATGTTAAGGTAAATAGAGAAGGTTTTTGACAGATTCAATATTAATAATTATAAAAACAAAAAACAAAACATAGTTTTGCTATTCGAACAGGAGAATTAGTCCTGTATTGACCTAGTCTGTATCTATTCAACCTTACAAAATTGCTTTTGAGGTTCTTGGGGTGAATACTTGAACAGATGTTGCCGGTTGCAAGAGGAGGGCGCTTTTCACGAGGGGCCCTTCAGTGCTGATGACGCTAATCTAGGCTGTGTCAACTCCATAACGATGCTACATTTGGCACCAAGGAGCCACCGTCTGCTCAGAGCAGACACAGGGCACTGCAGAGAGCCTCTAGATACTCACTTCTGTTCAGGCAAAGGCACACACGCACATAGTTGACGAGGTGTCCTCATGTGCACACACACACACACGCACACACATACATACATTTACGCACACATACTCACACAAATCATGGGGATTATGGTCCGCTGTCATTTATTTAAGGATCAGTAAATCAGAAGGATGGGAAGCAGAGACATCAGGCTTAAAATCTCAAACACACACACACACACACACACACACACACACACACACACACACACACACACACACACACACACACACACACACACACACACACACACACACACACATACACACACATACTATATTCCCGCTCACCAAAGGCAGCTGTTTAGATAATTCTTTTTTAGTATAACAAATCCTTCTATCGATGACAGTCAAGTAGCTACAAGACAAGTTCCTGAACAAAGTGGGGTGGCCTCTGATGCAGCAGACCATTTCCCCTGTCAAGAGGACAGGAAACAGTCAATACGTTATAGCGCTAGGGCTCTTGTTGCAGGTTGTCTGAATACACTTTGAAAGGTATTTGTGTCCAATGTTTGAACCAATGTATAAGGTTACTGCTAGTTTCTTTTTCTATTATTCATTTATTTATTTTTGGCATTTGCAAGTTGAAACACCCACGCCACTAAACAAAGCCTCCCCGATGTATTCAAATCAGTTTGACATCGAACAGGTATATTTAGCAAAAAATGCCATTCACAGAGCTGAAAACAGTCAGTAGCTGTAGATGCTATGTTGTATACGTGTTAATGCTCAACCAGACCCCTTCTGTCCTTAATAGACATTGAATGATGATCATTAAGTATTTTTCATATCCAACGACCAGCATATATCGCAATTCTATCCAAGAGCTGTCAATACTAACCCAGAGAATATGCAGAGTTTCCAACGTTAAAATCCAATAAATAACTGAAACCAGGGCACTGGAAGAGTGTTGGTATTGCTCTCTGTGGGATAGCGAGGCTTCAGGCATCTGGTATGAAAAACCTCCCAGTTGATCCCTGGATGGGTACCAGGCACGACTGGGACACACCGGGAGGGCCGGTTAGACCCGGACCCTGGCCCTGTTGCTCCTGACCCAGGATGGATTGCTTCTCATATCTTCCAGCTGGCCTGGGGTCACTTAGGGATCTTCCAGGAAGAGCTGGAAAAACAAGATGTATGGATGGAGGATTTCTTTCTTCTTCTTATAGGGTTTGATTAAGTTGAACTTAGATGAACTCTTGAGTTTTTTGGTATGTAGTTGGCTATTGGCTACAAATACCTCTCCATTCCCTCCAGTTAGCATTGTGTTAGTCTCACATATCAGAATTTAGATTCACATGTAAAGTTTGATAGCAAACAAATGACTTGGTGAACGGGTTTGTTTGGACCAATCATGTTGTTTCTCGGCCACTCGAGAAATACACGTATTAAGATCCGTTCTGAAAGGTTCGTCCACAGTGTCGGCTCCCCCCAGATTTTCTAGTGTAACATGGAAGGATGGCTAGATCCGAGATTATAATTGTGGTGATCCACATTTTCTTCTTTCTGTGTATATTTATGAACCATACATCATCTATCAATCCTGACATTAAAAAGAAAAATCTATTTTGAAGACGATAAAACTAATGGATTGCCGGGCACATTCATAGAAGATCTTTAGGTAGGTTACCGCTATAGAGTTTGTGTGTGTGTGTGTGTGTGTGTGTGTGTGTGTGTGTGTGTGTGTGTGTGTGTGTGCGTGGGCGTGGGCGTGGGCGTGGGCGTGGGCGTGTGCGTCTATGTCTGTGTGTTTCTGTGTTTCAGCATTCCCATGTTCATGTGTTTCTGCATGCATATGTCGAGCATGCAGCGAACCGTCAGCTCGTTTGAGGGAGAGGCATCATTTATTATCGCTTAGCTTCATTAACCTCAACCGGAGCAGTTGCTCTGTCGCTACCACAACATTTGGTTTGAGACGCAAAAACAAACACATGGCATTCAAAGTGAACACTGCAAAAGTAACATGCCATTTCTGTATTGTTTGTACTTACTCACTTGACTCGATTCATCTAGCAAATTATAGATGGATTTCGTATGCATAGTTATTTCTGTGTCTATGTCGGCCTGGAGCCTCTATTGTATTGTTCATAATGAATATATGATTTCCCTAATCACTTTAGGCTACTTTCCATTTTTTCTTTATTCTATTATTTTATATCAATAGATCAATTAATCAATGTGTACTTTTACATGTCCTACTTACTACCACTCCATATGAATCCTCTAGTCAGTCTTTTCAAAAAGAACTCGCTACATAGATGACCCTTGCCTTGTCTTCATGGTCCAGAATGACCCTGTGTTATGTTGTAAATTTGATAAATACAAAACATAGTTGAGCAACGTAGCCTTTAAACCATCAGTGCCACCCTCATGAGTATAAGAAGTTGTTTTATTAGCAGTAGTAGTTTGTGTGGTGTGTTCCAAAATCAGTCTGAAACACAAGCAGGTCATTGACCTGTGTCCCACTATCATCCAGACTGCTGTGTGGTCTCCTGGGTCAGCCACATTATCACCCCCACATTGCTGGGACCGTGGGGGGGCATTACATCGTTTGTCATGCCTCTGAATGTTTTGCCTCCACTCTCCTTTAGTTTAGCGCCAGATGGAGGATCTCGACCTCTAACGGATCAGACGCTGACCTCTCATTAACGGTCACCTCCGTAGCTGTCTCCAAATGATACTCAGACCGAACCGTGACGGGGCGGTGAGGTATGGGAGGGGGGGAAGTTAAGACAGGCCGGTGAAAGTAAAAGCACCTATGGCTACATTCGCTGCAGGCCCAGGGAGCGAGATGCAACCACAACGTTGGCTGGTTTGATAAATGAGCTGACAGACTGTCTTCTTCCTCCTGTTATTCATTCCCCTTCCTGTGGGACAGGAGGAGAGGAGAGGGGAAGAAGAGGGGTAGGCCAGTGGAGGCGCGTCGGAGCGGTAGAAGCAAATAAAGAATATAGAGAGTTGACTTTGCAGCATGCTATTTTTAGTAGACCTGTAATGTCCTCTGTTACCTTGAAGCACTGATGGAGCGACAGGGAGAGACAAAGAGAGAGAAGGAGCACGAAGGAGGTTAGTGGAGGGCTATTGGATTAGGATGGCAGCAGGGCAGTAGTGTATGAAAGTAACAGACAAGATGGAGGGCTTGTTAGGATTTGTATTTGTACCATCAGGTGTGAGCAAAGGCCTCGTGCTCACATGCTCCAGCTACTTCCATGGCATGTATTTAATATACCAAGTCTGTTTGACTACTGCTCCTTAATAGCAGTGACAATCACAAAGTCCACGGAAGGACGTTTTTTTGAAAATTATTCTAATAAATGTATTGTTCTGATTGTTTTGCGGATGCATATCAACTGTACCGGGATGTATTTGCATTATTTTGTGTGACACATGATTGAGCTGGATTGAAGAAGCCAAAGCTAACAGCCATCATTCATCAGTGTTTGTTATGGACTGCAGTCTGGGAATAATCTCTTATCGGTGTTCTAATTGAACCAGGGAGAAGACCTTCCAAACACACACTGATTATCTCAGTCCAATATGTGTAGTTTCATTAATTGCTCCTCCAGTGACAGATTAGTGTGTTCATAGTTACCAAAGCCCTAGCAGAATACGTACCAATCAAGGTTGTGCAAAGAAATCTTGAATGGCCATCTAAAATGTGTGCAGCTTAAATTGACTAGATTGAGTTGCCTCCTTCTTTTGTTACATTGTAAATTGCAATCTATGGCTTAAGTGAAGGAGTAAATCTAAAGTCTGCTGTAATAGCCTCTATTCGTCCGGCATTTCCACTGGTAGATAACACAGGGCCTTTTCCCCTGGTCGTCGGTAACACTGATGAACTTAATTTCCTTGAGACTAAAACATCCCTCCGGAGAGTATAGGGAGGGAAATATACAAGACTCACACTGGTATCGAGTGTACATTAATGTATCTCTCACGACCATCAGGAAAGCTTTACACCCACCCAGACACACACACACACACACAAACACTCACACACACACACACACACACACACACACACACACACACACACACACACACACACACACACACACACACACACACACACAGATACACACACACACACACACACACACACACACACACACACACACACACACACACACACACACACACACACACACACACACACACACACCCAGATACACACACACACAAACACACACGCATGCACGCACGCACGCACGCACACACACACAGACAGCTCAGATACAGCACGGATAAAGCCCTTTCCTGCGTAAGAGGAGACAGGCTCAGTCTGTCCACGCAGGCCCTGCCTCCCCAGTGCCTCCTAACCGCCCGGCCGCCCTCTACAAACACTGATCCCTTCATCTTCATTTAGTTTCAGTTAAAGGCAAGAAGAAATTGTATTATATTGTGTGTCCCTCTGAACCAAAACCCACAAAAGATTTCCAGCAGAAGCAACAGATTTCTATCTTCCCTTTGATCATGTGAACGTTTGGCTCCTGCTAAGGATCCGCCCACTGCCATTTGTTATTGTTGGACCGCGCCGATCTGCCTCGCCATTAGAGCGCCCGCGGGGGCTGCTGGGGAACATGGAGACGATCAGATTATGCAGCGCTCCGCTCTGATTGCCACACCACCACCGTTCAGTGTCCTGTCGGAGCTGCACTAATGAAATCCATAAGAATACTATAACTACCCCCCTCCCTTCTTCCCCTCCTTATCCTCCACCCTTCCCTCCCTCCCTCCCTCCGTCCCTCCCTCCATCCCTCCCTCCCTTCCATCACCCCTCCCTCCTTCCTCTGCATCCTCACCGTTCCTAGATCCATCCCATACCCCCTCCATCCCTCTCTCCATCCCTCCATCCCTAAATCCATTCCCTCAATCCCCTCCAGCCACCCATCAGTCCCTCCCTCCATCCCTCCCTCCATCCCTCCTTCCTGTCCGCCCTCCTCCCCCTCCCTCCCTCCCTCCCTCCCTCCCTCCCTCCCTCCTCTCCCTCTGTCCCTCCCTCCCATCCTCCTTCTGGTTCTGATGAACTCGATGAACACAGGACAAGTTCTACCCTCATTCATCTTCTCTGCAGATGGCATCAGGAGAAGAAGTGTAGGCTGGGATTGTTTTACGACAGACAGGGGATCGAACGTGTCCCCACGCACACGGTCTGATATGAGATAGATCAGGATTTGCTGTATGCGCCGACAAGTACCTTCCAGATTTACTGCTGGTCGAGCTGTCCTTTTCTGACAGCAGGACAGTTCTGTCAGGCTATACAAACAGATTGCATTTCTAAATCTTTAGTAACATCCTCTACTTTCCCTAGACCTATTTTTCTGAAACATAATCATCATCATAGGCTATAGCTACACACGTGTAGCGGATTCAAACCATGTCTTAATAGCTATTGTGTTTGCCACTTTCATTTGTACTGCACTTTGTTTGGACAGCAAGTAAATCCCAAGTATGGAGGTTATGATAGGACTGTGTTGTTTAGAATGGTTGATACATTGAGTGTATTCCTGTACCACAGTAACACAGGGTCTCCTTGCCTGGCCCACAAATGGAACAAGACAGTGGAAAATCTGGCGAGTATGTCAGTAAGTCAGATTAAGTGTGTGACATAAGGGGAGCTGTGTGCATAGGAAAAACACTTAACAGTGATAGAGTCCCATTTTACACACACAATAAACGCATAATACATCAGTAAATGCCGATTGTTAACTCACTTGTTACGTCAAAGGTGTGATTTACGGCAATATGAGTAAGAACCAACCCTGTCTCTAGGGTTCTCTCTCTTTCTCTGCCTCTCTCTCTCTCTCTCTCTCTCTCTCTCTCTCTCTCTCTATTCAAATGTTGTCGAGGCGATATAAAGACATTAAACTCATATCAGATGACAGCTGACCTTTATTAATGATGCATTATTATTTCCATTGGATATGGCTGATGAAGGTTTTAGGCGGAGAGTAAAGTGTGGCACAAATGTGACACAGATGGAGTAGAGAAGACACTGCAGACAAACACAAACAGACATTTGCGTCTCCTTAAGCTGTCTATGTTACTGCTGGAGCATAACCCTAACCCTATTTCCTTATTTAAAACAGCCATATTGGATAAGGTCACTTTATTTGCATTGATGTTGAAACACACGTTATCTTGTAAATACTTATTTTGTAGTGACTAAAGCCCGTCCAGAGATTATTATTTGGATTTTGCACATGCCTCGGTTGGCTGGTTTCTTTGACAAAGGAACACATATGAAAGGTCTGCAGTTATTTGGCACTTGACACAACACACTACATTATTCTGATTGATTCACCCTTGCTTGCTGCATATTCCTTTGAAAAGTCTGAACTTCAAACAAAACTGAACAATTCTTTTCGAATTTAACTCCTTCGTTGGCCGGGACATCACCTTCTACATGTTGGCTGTTTAACGGTTTGCCTGCCTGCCTGCTGCTTAATACTTATTCCTGATGGCCTGCTTGCTTGGAAGGCAAGCCGAGAAACCAAGTTAACGTCTATAAAACGTTAGAATTTAGGCACCCCAGGTACATTTAAATGGGTAAAACCTATTCTCGTCACTTCTCTTTTGGGAAGCTGGCCCTGTCTGTCTGTAGGCTTTCTCCACAACTGTTTAATTGCAGTCTGGCAACAAAAGCCATTTTGGAAAGCATGATGAGGAACAAATAACTAGTCATGTCAAAATAATGGGAATTTATTTCAAGAAAAATAAAATCGTTTCACACAAATCATTTGATTCCTTTCTACACAAACAATCACATATTTTTTAAGAATGCCTCCCCTCCAGCTAGCCTGCTATTCAATTATATCTCTTTCCAAATTATATCTTACACTGTTTAAATGTTTTGATAGAGAGAAAATCTATTTAACTGGCAAACCCACCAAAACAAGGAAGTTCTGTGGGAGTTTGTTTCTGTAAGCATTGAACGGTATTTGGTCAAAGCCTTCACTGAAAACAAGGCAGTTAGTAAGTAACCAGAGTTATAACTACTTTTGCTGCATAGCCTCACCGAATATTTTGTCATTACTTGTGTCATTCATTGATCGACAGTGATGAGTACTACTAGTACAACCTAAAATAGCCCTGTATATACACACTAAAATAAGCGCAATCATTTGTGTGTGTGTGTGCGTGCGTGTGTGTGTGTGTGTGTGTGTGTGCGTGTGTGTGTGTGTGTGTGTGCATGTGTATGTGTGTGTGTGTGTGTGTGTGTGTGTGTGTGTGTGTGTGTGTGTATCAGTGTGTATCTGTTTGCACACAGAGAATCCATTAGCGTAGCCGCACCTCATGTTGTATGCCTCTGGAAGAATGGAGTTGACATGAGCCCCTATTAAAAACCAGACTGAAGGAGAGTCCGTCAGTGTGTGAACCCCTGGCATTCTCATGATATGAAGGTGGCACTCTTAAAACCAATGAAACATCATAGGGCTGCATGCTGACTCCTGCACATTAAGGGGCTATTCTACTGGGAGCTGACTGCAGAGAGCTATGTGCAGTGGGGTAGTCATGCTTTCATCTGGTTGATTGATGTTGGGGAGAGGGCTGGACGTGACGAGGATCCACAGCAGAGAGAGTGTCTGCTCGGTATGTCTATGTGTGACACTGGCGAATGCGTCTGGCTTGGAAAAGAGATACAAGTAAAAAATCGTATGTGGATGTCCGCAAGATGTGGCAAAAAGATAAATCGATCAGAGAGCAAAGCTGGAGTACTAGGAATGCTAAGGACTCGTGGATGTAGTTGTACTGTACACACAAACATGCACATGCCCACGCATGCAAACGCACGCACACACACACACACACACACACACACACACACACACACACACACACACACACACACACACACACACACACACACACACACACACACACATTTGAATTCTTTATTTGAATCCACGAATCACATTACAAGAGACAGGATTCAAATATATCCTGCGCCACACTGCCAGACTGCCTATCACACACACACACACGCACACACACACACACACACACACACACACACACACACACACACACACACACATACACATACAAACACACACACACACACACACACACACACACACACACACACACACACACACACACACACACACACACACACACACACACACACACACACACACACACACACACACAATGAAAATATACTATGGGCCAGTCATACCAAAGTACTCTTTAGGGATACCTGACACATTGAAAATAGCTGTTCTCCTGCATGTAGAAAAGGGATCTGGCAAAAGGTCATAACAATATATTTTTTCTGAATCACCTATACGTCTGTGAGGATCAGACTCCTTTTCAGCCGTTATTAGACCCTCAAGAAATGATTTTTCCTTAATATATAACATGTGTGTCGCGTAGTACTCAAACAGGGTAAAATTACGTTTTTAAGTCCCATAATGTTGCAGTCAGGTGCGCACTCACCTTGTTTGACACACTGCACTTTAATCAATCGGATGTGATAGAAGTATTGTTTGTTTATATGATCTCTGTATTCTCTGTGCCCTGCCTCCTTTTTTAAAATGCACGTCACAGCCGCAGCTGCAGGTAATCTGGGCCACCTGCCACCATGTTGATCCTCAGGGCTGAAGAACAATGCAATCCCAAATCTCACAGAATGAATGGTATCTGCTTTTGAGCAAAGGGTCGACGGTAGAGATCCGGAGCCTGTTAAGGTCCCTGAGCGAGACCTCCTTCCACAAAGCCGGTGTGTGATTGGAGAAGGTGATATGAGTCAGACTTATAGGGGGAAATGGTGGAGAATAAACCTCTGCCAAACTTGAGTCGCCCAAACACTGGGCTACCTGCCACAAATGCTTTCCTCGCTAAGTTCCTGCTGAAAAGAAAGTAATGGGAAACAGTGGGGAAAAAAAGGAAAAAGCAAACCGATTCAAAATTGCTTTTTCGGTTGTCATGTCCACACAGCGCTGTGCACGCCGGAGATCGGCATTCATGTGAGAAAATAGGGGAAATCATTTATTGTGACTGACAGGAGACCCGTTTAGAAATGGGTTGTTTTTAGCGGCCCGTGAACCAAACCCTGGTTCACCCAAAGGCCGCCGTCTCGCCTGATGCCCCTCTAGCCCCTTACAGCCTACCCGGGGGTGGTGGTCGTGACCCCAGCCGGGTTTAATGGCTTCTACTGGGGGGCTGGGGGAACCAAGGTAGATCCCAAACAAACCAACTTTCCCCCCCAACCTATAGGGTCACACAGTCACAGAAGAGAAGATGTATTCATACATTTAATTTCCCCACTTGCACACTTTATGTGGCATGTAATGCCACATAAATAATAATAATAATAATTTGAAATAAGCCAGTAATTATCACAATAATGGAGGATGCTATAAAGACGCACTAGTGATTACCTTTTTGGCCAACACATGGATTCATTTACACACCACAGCACAGCAGAATTTATAACTCCACATAAAGCTTTAAATGGGTGATCTGTGGATATGTTACATCTTGTCAAACCAACTTTACTCAGAGAGGGGATGGCATCGCCTAGACTCGAGGTATCAGGTAGATAGCAATAAACCACAAAACGTATATTAGTTGACGTGGGTGGCAGCTACCTGATGAAGTAGTTTAAGATTCCATCAACAGTGTAAGATAACAGCTTGAGTATCCTTTTCCCAGAGGTAGTCTCAGACACACACCAGCACACACAGCATCGCTTTCCCAAGCAGATGGGGGCAAGATGGGGCTATAGCGGCTACATTCATATACTCCCGTAGCATAAAGACAACCTAATTGGAGTTTAAGGACTAGTAATAAGTGAAACACCAAGTCCTCTGTAACGTTGACGGCCCATGTGAAGCATGTGAGGTTTGTTTAGGTTGATTTCAATTCCAAGGAAAGAACCCCAGGGACGAATGAGGCTGTGTGTCACCATTGGAAATTAGGTTATAGCAAGGCTTGGGTTGTTGGAGATCACCTGCAGGTGGAGCCAGGCCTGCTATCCTTCATGTAAGCGTCTTTGATTGTGTTACACTGTTATGATCAGACTCATTCCAAAGGTATACAATTTACTCAGCTGGCATCTGCTTGGGGTAAAGTGTGTAATTTACTATTCACACGCAGTGAAGAGCTACGTAATTATTGCATTGGAGGGCACGGCTCATCCTAAATTTCTTGATTTCTTCAATTCATTTTATTCCATTTTTTGACATGGTGTAGTGTAGACTACTTAATTTGTTAACAAGCAGAATTTTGGCTGAATAAAAAAAGGAGAGATAGTACGAAAAAGTTGCACTAAATGCTTAATAAAAGTTGATGGCTAACTTTGTCGACTTTGCAATCGATTCTGCCGAAAGCCAGTAACGAGATTCCCGCTAAACACAATGAGACGGTCGTTAGCGTCATGAAGGGCACTCATCCATTTTTATTTCCTTCCCCCTCCTCCTGTTCCTGGTTTTTATGTCTGTAGCAGCTACCAGAAAGGCTGGAGTGGAGCCGTGACAGCTTGACTGCCCTGTCATTTGTAATGAAATAAGCCGGAGAGGCGCTTTCCGTTTGCGCCTCACCATTGAATCCACTGGGAGGAATCCTTCCTCTCTGCTCCGCTGCTCTCCTCATTAAATCCTAATCGTGTGAATGTCTTTCCACTTTTCCTCATCTTTTATGCAATATGAACACCCCATTACATTGCATTACATAGGAGGCCCTACTGTAGACGATGCATAACTACCATTAAAATGTGATTATGTAATGCTGTCGTCTGTCAAATATATGACATGCGTTCGATGAAAACTCATGTGCTCGGTGGGCTGCACTGAGACCGAGACCGAACACCTGTACAGGTCGTGACGATTTACAAAGAAATGATTGTCTTTTATTTTCCGAGTGACCTTGTTAAAATAGGCCACGTAATGAAGAAGATACTTAAGAAGTGTCTCTGACAGATACAAAGAGAACATCATTAGAAAAAGGGCAAGAGTACAACAGAGCAAATAGAGACACACAACTGAGTTTTCCAATCAAACAAATCGGTCATGTTAGTCATTGTCAGACATAGAGCGATTCAAAGCCACCTTTTATTAAGAGGACTGGAGACAAGGAATCTTTCTATAAATATATAGCAGTGTTAAGTAATAAAGCACCTTGCGCTTATGATGGATAATAACATGGAACGTCAATGAGAAATTCTATTTAACAGGTGACAGGTTATGATTATGCTGTTATGTTGTGGATAAGAGAGTGGAAGTAAAGACCCTTCTAGCATTGTAAGAGGATTTTTACCGAGGCATCTTCCTGTCCGACCGACTGTCAGAGACTTTGACATATCTCAAGTAGGATCCTAAAGACGGATTGGCCATTGTACCTGACACCATTTGCATTTCAAATGGTTCGGGGCTGCAGAATATAGACAACAAGCTATATGCCTGCTATAGCTTCCTTTACATCCTGAGATCGATGTCTTAAGGAAAACACTTCAGTGGCATTACAAGTTTCTGCTGAAACCTTAGCTTCAGGGATGATAAGCGAGATGAAAAATGAAGGTGTGTGTTAGTACTTGGCTGGATGTTGTTGAGAGCATTGTACATCTGGCAGCCAGGCTTTGCCCCATTGGCCTCAATTCCCTGTGGAGAGATTAACCTTTTTTCCCCACATGTTAAGACACCTGAGGTGTTTTTGGTTGTATTCTTGACAATGCCAATTAAGGAACAACATGGTACAAAACATCACGCTACCAATAATGAGCCCCAAGGTGAGGGAGACATGCACAGGCACTGGTAAAGTCAACCTTGACTAGACTGGCATAATTGATCTGGCACGCCCATGTGCGTGCTTGTTCGTTTTCAAGTATGGTCTCACCAAGTAAGTCTGTCAAATGTAGGAATGTCCATCTCTCATTTCCTGTGATTCATTTTCCCTTTCGGAAATATCTCCCTGCTCAGCCTCCCATGCCATTTTATGTATGGGAAACGCAATGCATTTGATTAGGATCGTAGGATTGTTAATGGATGTTGAGTATCACCTTGTGGTTTGGTTTTCGTTATCTTTATGATACATTGGATAATGAATCATGAGCAGGTCAATGGGACTTGATACTTTCACTACATTGAAATAGTGTTCCCAAGGTTGTTCTGTCATCACTTCGGATCGTTAGATTGTGTTGCCTCTAAATATGCTGTGTCTCAAAATGAGAGCACAGACTTCCTTTGAATCAAGCAAAGCTGATGACGTGGTTTTATTGGAGCATTTGAACAGCAGGCTCATACTTATTGCACACAGGCATTCAGAGCAATATGAACGCGACAAATTGACATTGCAATTAAACAAATTACGCATGTTTCTGAACTATAAATAGCCTTTGAGGTGATTCTAACATTGCAATTTTATTACATGCATGTAAAAGTCTGACTACATAACCATGGACCTGCTAAGGCATTTAATTTAAGTAGTCACAAACAACCACAACCAGGAATACAACTGGGAAATTCCTTATTACAAAACACAGTGTGTGTGTATGTGTTTGTGTGTTTGTGTGTGATCGCACCTAGGCTGTGGGTAGCACGTGGACGATTGCTTTGAGTAACTGCTTAGGAACCTCAGCACATTCTCAAGACATTCTACGTTTCCAGATTTCACACCTAATCCACATTTGAATCAACGTTATTTTCAGCTAATATGCTTCACCATTTAAACTCCATGAGGTCATTTTAAGGCATTATAACATTTAATTTGCACATAATTTTAACTTTACTTCCAGTCAGACCGCATTGGCACGCCAATGCAGGTCATGAACAGATGGTGTTCTCTGATGAGAACCAAATGTGTGCACTGAGGCTGCAGTTAATCTTTTATTTTTCATAAGGTCTTTGCTGACATGGTCTCTTATAGGTTGGGCCCACTGGGATCCAGGGCCTTGACCGGTTCACCTGGCCTTTCATCATCAGCATCTTTAAATTTCTCGCTCCCTGTGTGTTCACCTTTTTCTCTCTTTGTCTCTCTACGATTGCCTGTCTAAACCCTGAATTCGATTTGCTGAATGTCATTTCATATTTTTGCAGAGCCGAGGCTATTCTGACCTTATTTATGTTTCTCGCTTCTTTGCAACTAAAAGTATTTTGCGCCAAGTATGATGAATATTTTTATAATAGCTTTTAAAGTGCCTTCCCACAGTGGGGGATGTCAATGGAAGCATAGAGTCTCATTGTTCACCAACAGTGAGATGTTTAAAGCGTGTAGCGGGCTACACGTGTAATCTAATAGGAGCATGGCTATTTAAGATACTATACGAGCTGCCACGTAGTGGTCCCTGTTGAGATCTCTCTAGGTAGTAAAACCCAAGCCCTTACCAACCATATAATCAACCTTGAGCATTAATGCATGGCTCCTTGCTAAATGTCCCCCCCAGACCCTTTTGTCCAGGGCAGACTCCCCGAGGGGGAAACGCTTTGAGTTCTGTACATTTGGAAAATCCTTTTTCTTACCTTAAAAGTCTCTCTCTACGCTTTGAGATACCTGCTATGAGTCTTGATGCATGCCAGGCTACTGCACATTGAGTGATAGTGGAGCAGACAACTGCTGCACATCCAACAGAATTCCTATTGCCTTTTGTGATAACGGGAATGCTTCACCTCTGAAGGAACCATGCAGGAACATATTTACTTTTATCAACACTCTGCAGAGTTATTCATCTCCGTCGCTCAGCTCTGCCAGAGGTGGGTCTACAAGTCTTTGATCAGTCCCAATGTAAAACCATGACTGCGATGGTTTATAAAATGAAACGGAAATTTAAGTAAAAACATTGCTCATATCCGGGTTGTCAGGGTTTAAGTGTAATGCTGAATGAAGACTCCCCTGATTGGTACATCGGTGCAATATTCGAGTTTTTGCAAGAAAACAACAAATGTATTTATTAATGAGGCACAGCACCCAAGGTTGAATCAGTTGAAAAAAACACCCAACTCATTTGACCCTGCATTAAACGTTGGATGCCACTTTTGCACCACCCCCCCCCCCCCCACACACACACACACACACACACACACACACACACACACACACACACACACATACAGGTATATTGTAGTTGATGTGAAACCCATCCAATCAGCATGCAGCACACGTCCCGCTTCTTCTGCGTCTCCTCACTCCATCCATTATCCAGGGGGAGGCACGGGTAATTAGTGACGGTTTGGCTGTTTGCCAAGTGCCTCCCGTGCCTCCAGTTGAGTCATTAGCCTAGCATAGTCCACCTGCACAGCTCTGTCATGCCAGATACATCACCGGCACCAAGGGTCAACCTCCAATTAGATTCCTAATAAGGCTGCCACTGGGGAGGCTGATGGGGATCCAAAACTGACTTTGAGTGTCAAGATGGCTCACACACAGGTAAACAAAGGACTTCAAACCCGGCACTTAATTTTTCTTCTAATAATAGGAAAAAAGATTTTTGAGACTAAAGGGTCCTGCCATGTTAGCCGCTATCTGGGAGAATCGAACGTAGTCTGCATTCAATTATTAGCCATTTTCTTTCCAGCACCACCTGACCTCTGGGGAATATAGTGGAATTTACATTGCTCAGAAGTAGCATCGTTAGACCCTACCCTGGTAGGGAATGTGTGTGTGTGTGTGTGTGTGTGTGTGTGTGTGTGTGTGTGTGTGTGTGTGTGTGTGTGTGTGTGTGTGTGTGTGTGTGTGTGTGTGTGTGTGGGGGGTGTGGTGTGTGGGGTTTGGTGTGTGGGGTGTGTGTGTGTGCTGCCAGGCGGACAACCGGCCTTGCATCTCAGGCTGTGCAAGGTGAGTGAACGGCCTGCCAGCAGGCCATATGATTAATGTGGACGGTTAGGTCCATCCACGGGATAGCTACCGCTGAGAGCACTCGCTGGAGTCTAACTGGGATTTCATTAGGAAGGATTCCAGTAAGATCTTACTTGGGGACAGAAAGAATTATTACAGATTACAATCAGATCACGTTATGTTATGCTACATCTGGAGAGCAACGTGGCGCATAATTGCAACACATCCGGTGTGGCAAAACTAACCAGTCACTGACGTTAAATCCCCATTCAGATTGGACTGTTCATATTTTATTGAAACACACACGCTAAGAGGTTTAAGAGGTTAATGATGAGACATAAAACTAAATGGTTGTTAGCAGAAAAGGCAGTTTAATAAAATACAAGATTTGTAAGTGGCTAATTTCTTTAACTTTTAAATGCAGGGGTATATGTTCAAGTTAGCTTTTTCATTTCAACATGACTACTGACAATGTAATCAAGACAAAGACTGTGCGGCTGCAAGATGAGTTAAGATTCCCCACTAGTGTTCCTAGGTATAGCCCCTTAAATAAAATAAGAGTACTTTTAAGTCAACCGCTTTAACCATGAATGAACACTGATTCAATTCAAGTATATGTGGTTAAATATTAATTTGTGCTAGGCTAGAACATGAAAGTTATTGGAAAATATATTTTTTAACATAATTTTGTTAGGCTTACTCCTCTTCTGCCCAAAAATAAACCAATTTAATAAGTGAACAAAATCTGCCCTTTTCGCAAAGGCCTACGGTAGCTTGTTGAACCATTCAATGTTCTGCCTGTAGGAGTCAGTAAGCGAGTTTCTCTCATCCTGAATCATTTCCTTCTGGTCCTAGAACAAAATAAGCAACCAGGGTATCAAAGAGTGTCGGAGATTGTTCGGTTACCATAAAAAATAGTACGCCTCTTCATAAGCTTTTTTTTTTTTAAATGATATATAAACATAGGCCTATTCATAAATTCAGCAGCCCCAAGCGAAAGGAAAACGTCTCCTTGTCAAACTTATTTGAGTTCAACTGAATGGAAGTTACGAGGTGATTGGTTTTCTTCTGCTCTCGCTTCTGATCTAACTCCTCCACAGTCTGAGAAGTGGCAGCATTATATCAAGGTGATTGGAAAGTACCTTCGCCAGGTGAGAGACCTCTAGTATGAATTGCTATGGGTGTTTAAACGTGGGGGTTATCCATCGTATGTTTATGATAGTGACGATTGTGTCTCCTTGTTATCTGCCCTCTGTAATGTAACTTTACTGACTACACTTACAAACTATGTCATTGTAGAGAATATTCGGTACACTTCAGTTGTCAAGTCCATAATGATAGACTTAACGACGTGATAGTTATTAATTATGAATGCATTATTGTATTTCAGCCCAATGTAACGCAAATTTTGCAAATAACGAGTGTGTTTTAGGGGTGTCAATATACGGATTAACGCACAGATTTCGCTGTTAAAACAGCCCTGCTTGAGAAATATTAAAGTAGAGCAGCTTTGTTTTGACTTTTTGTCTGATGTTTTCACTATATGCCTTGCAGGTATTTTAAGTGTTGTCAGTGCATCTGGTGTTGATTAAGTACTGACGAGAGGATCTACTGCTCGCCTATGTTGGCCAAGCTCGTCTTTTTATTTAACCAGAAATTTCCTGACGTTTTAGATTTGGCTTTTACGGCCAATGATACTTTAACACCTACCAATGTCTCTGGTCATAAAGTGTATCTTTCATCAATGGAACAAAAACTCTTATACGAATTGTCACTTTTTGAAACGTCACTTTAACAAAGGCATTCAAGTCTGATCTTTTAACATCATAAGATAGCAGCTTTGCACATTTTGTATCATATCCCTACTACACTGGGGTTTCGGAAGAAGGCTTTTATTGTGAGCTCTTACGGTTGAACGCCCATATGGTGTTGCCATTTGGGGTCACTGCAAAAGGAGGGTGGATTTTAACAGAAGAATAAGCTGGTCAATGTTGTGTATTGTGTGGGTTCAATAGACATTCACATGCAATGCAGAGCTTCCAAGGAGGCAACTTTGTAGCCTAAGTGTTTACTTCCCTACACGGCATTGTCATTGTTCAGAAAAATCTCTTTGGACAATAACTTGACCATACGAAGTACAAAGGTCATTTCCAACATTCTTTCTATAATCTCATCAATCTAAATCTTTGCATTTTGACGTTTTCCCATATTGTGATCTGTTGCTGACAATAGGAAACAGCCACTCTGTACTGAGACACACAAGCACGCACACACACAAACACACACACGCAATGTGTTTACGTCTTCCACCGCAGTGGGTGAGCTCTGTTCTGGCCTCTCATGAAGGGCCCTATTCTCTGGGACTAGGGGCCTGACTGTGCTGTCCCAGGCAGACCTCTCCTAGTCTCTCCACAATAGGCAAACTGTGCCCTCCCTATATCAACATTTTCTTTATCTCTCTGTCACACACACACACACACACACACACACACACACACACACACACACACACACACACACACACACACACACACACACACACACACACATTCTACAGTATTCTCTCTCTCTCTCTCTCTCTCTCTCTCTCTCTCTCTCTCTCTCTCTCTCTCTCTCTCTCTCTCTCTCTCTCATATATATACTGTATATTAGTAGGGAGAGCACAGCCTGGTGTATGTCTTGGTGAGATATCTCTTGGAGTTTGGGGCTGATGACCCAGGCTCCCATAACTCCTCCCCTCGCCCTGACGGTTGAACCCTCTGTATGTGCTTTAACCCTGTTAGAGAGAGGCCCATTAGAGTCACATATAATGGCCTTGCGCATCCACCTGCTATGTGGAGGTTCCCTAAAGCTGCATATGGAAGTAATGCATGACAGACGGGATGTCATGTGATGCCTGCTCTTTACAGGGCCTGGGCGATATGTATTACAACGTATTATGTATTATCACGACAATTCTGATTAATTTATCATAACTTTCATAGCGGATGGCCAGTAGAACATAGATCATTTATTGGATCAACTTGAGACTAAAACTAGTTTTTCACATGGCGATGCAACGATGATTTAAGATGAGAACCGTTTATAGCGAGTTAACATCCTGACATACTCTACATAGAAGATCTCAGGCGGGTACACTCTGAGTGTGTGAGTGTGCGGCTGTTTATAGTCGAGTCTATTTCTGAGCAGGAATCCAGCATGCTTAGTTTCCCACAGTGCAGTAGTCCCAACCCCGCTGCTCTAGCACTGTATTTATACTCAAATCTTGGTTGTGGAATTTGAGGGGTCGTGTTCCATTAACAGAATGCGTAACTGCCTCGACCATGACATTGTTTTTGTGTTAGTGCGCCGATTTTGAGTGTGGTATTTCAACGATTACACACACTATCAACTCCCTCATAAGTGTCATACCAGACCACACACACACACACACACACACACACACACACACACACACACACACACACACACACACACACACACACACACTAGAACACACGCACACACATCTTGAGTTGACGTTAACGGCCAATAAATTATAATATTTCGCAATATGTAATTATTTTCTTTCAAGAAGTCTTTCTTTTGACAGCTGAGGAGAAGTCTTCCTCTCTACCCTGTTATGGCTTGACGGTGGGCCTTCAGCCAGAAACCCACTTTTAGTTTGAGAACGGTTGTATTTTTGGGATGGGGACAGAATTCCAATGTGAGCTTCCTTCTGCAACGTGCCTCCCGTTCCTCCTCTTCCCTTGTGCGATAAAACGTGACACTTTATTGGGTGGCTTGGACGAGATGCTCCTGGAATGCTGGACATGGCTACTTGACTTGACACTTCTTGGCTCTTGCAGTGCGTCTAAGCATGTTAAAACAAAAGTCAGGCAAATGCATTGTGTCCGTTTTATATTGGACTGATCTGATTGAAGCCGGAGGCCAGACTCCCTCGTCTTAAATTCACATTTAGCCACTTAAGAATGTAATACGACTCATTTTATTGAGACCTATTTTTGAAGATCGCACTACCTATCGGAAGTTAGAGATAAGTAAGAGAGTCAGGCTTTAATACTCTGTTGTAGACATTTAGAATAGATCCTAATCTGAATCTTTGTCATTTATAATTGCAAAAGTGTAGTTTAAAGATATTGTGTTTCATTTCAGATTTCTATAACCATTTTGTTTTTGTCACAAAAGTTTTCTTTCTAATGCCTTCACTTTAAGCAACTATAACATTTGTTGATAACTACAATTACCTTATGGCTTTAACAAATTGATTTCCTAAAACATGTTTGTCAACAACCCCAACCAGTATTGCCCTGTACAGTATATTCCTGCATAAGCAGTAATTGTACGACTACATTTGTACTTCTATGCAAGACAATGAAGTTTAAACTATTGTTTTGTTTTTTTCTGTTTATGGTCACCTTTTGCCTCCCTTTTTGGAAAGCAATAATACAGACTTTATGTCTTCAATCCACCTAATAATAGATTGTATGTGCATCATATCATTTTTGTGTGATAATAATAATAAGCAGACATGTGGCTACAGTTTCACTTTAAGTGGCAAAACAGGGAGGTAAGAGGGAGTTCTCTTCTGTCTTGGCCTTTGAGTCATAAGAGAAAACGGTAGCCAAATGTAGCACTATTTCTTAAAGCAATCTGCATCAGGGAGTATCACTGGCAAGCGGCTGCCTTCTCTCATTGTGCTCCCTGCCAACGCTTTAATCAAAGACACCTCTGTGAGTCACATGAGGGCCTGGGGCTGAGTGGGACCACCACATCACAGCATGTTCAAGATTCACACTCAACACGGGCCTTTCTGCCTTAGATCAGCGCTCATCACACCATCGGCGACTTGCTCGAGCAATTCGGGCCCCGTCGCCTCTTTCTGTTACAGTTGAGTGAAGAGTACAGAAAACCAACTGTAATGAGCTGTATTTATGCAACAGTCCTTTCTAGTGATGACGCAGTGGATGATGGTTAACCGTTTCATTCAAAGTATTCTAATTTATTCTGAATGAAACATTATAAACCAGCTGACTCTTTGGTTAATGGCAAGAACAAACCTTTCCTTCATTTGTTGGTGGTCACTGTCATCCGTTCCAGCTGTCCGTATCTTTGCCAGTTAATCTAGTCCACCACTTGTGAGAGAGAGTGTATCAACACATCACTGATTTCCAGTGTAAACCAGATGATACAGGTTCTATATACAAGGAACATGTGCAATTATTTTACTGATTTGCCTGTTAATGAAAGGACACGCTTGCTGTGAGGCCCTGGAATAGCTTTGTCATGGTAAATGAGCTCATTTTCTTCCCAAGTGACTACAAACTCTGATCGACTTAACTCAAACCTCATGTGTCCTGTGTAACTAAGTACCCTCCCATCTGTGTGTTCTGGTTTCTAACATTAATCCAGTCACCTTGCGAGCCTCACACTTACTATTAGAACAAGCCGGCATCTGGCATCATGCAATCATCATAAGCCTACTGTGTTTACTGCTATATAATTGAGTTCTGGGATAAGGTGACTAGCGCCTTTCCCTGCCATTTAGATATCGATCATTAAATTGATCTAGATCATTAAATTTAGGACAATTATAGACAAGTATAAACATTAGGATTATCATTCCAAACACTAGGAAATTTCAGACAGTTATTAATGTATATATTAACAACTTCCCATATATATGGCACTAGGGAGATTTTATAGTGGGGGGTTCAAGAAAGCTCATACAACTTCAACCTCGCGGCATGGAACAACTATCGACCTTTTCTAGCTTTTGCTGGCCTCGCAACTTTTAAACCAATTGGCCTTTTTTACTTTTTGCATGTAGGTCAATGGACGACTTGATTGGACAGTGCCAAACAATAATATCCAATGGGAAGAGACAGCAGTCGTTTTGGTGTCTTCCTGCTTGTCCGCTTGAGCCACCAAAAAGAACACTTGAGATGTTGTTCCATGATGGATTCCATCAAGAGCTGCGAGCCTTCCTTACAAACCATTGTGTTTGTGACTGCATCCGTACTCGTAATGTGGGGGGAAGAGTAAATATAGGGTGAGGAGGAGGCTTCATGAGAAAACAAAAGATGGCTTCTAGCAGAATGATTATACACACATTATGATTATACTTGTCTTATGCTTGCATACATTTGCTTCCTCCTTGTCATTGCCTTCAAGACCTGATGGATAATTAGCAAGCATTATCTATTTAATTAGCCTTTCAGAATGCTTGTCTAAGTGTGTGCGTGGGACTGTCACCGTATGAGGGGAAATGTTTAACCCATTTACTTTATTTAGAATACATAATCAAGTTCGACAGGCTATTCTTGGAAGTTGAACTTTCATCCGTCCTGTAGCCAATGACCTTACAGACAGGAAGTTATGTCAGTGGCCAATGAGAGACAGGCAGGGGTGATTGTCTTCAGTAGGAATACTCTATAACCTTGACATTACAAATGACGTTGAATAGATATTCCTTGTTTTCCATCGAGAATGCTTCGACTTTATATGGAATTGCTTACTTGATTTTGTGCTTGTTTTCCCTTTTGAAACCACTGCCACAGATTAATTTTTTTCTAATAAACTACAAAAACATGGAGACAAAAACATAACCATCAACAACTGTGTGATTGTTGTTTGATTGTTCACAGATGGACTAATTATTCTGAATACTAAACTAAGCCTGGCATCAGATTACCAAGCTTGTTGTTTTAATGCCTCATTTACATTCAATACCAAGTTGTTAAATAATTGTTAGACAATTATTTTTGGAAGAAGACTAAATGTTATATACTGAATAATCTTTTGAGAGAATAATGCTCTAAATTGTATAGATATAGAGATTATTTTATATTGTTGTCTCATTGAGATTAAACATCTCTTTTAGAAGGTGATGTGGCAAATGCATTGCAGTGATTTGATGGCAGCATATTGTTTTTTTTATAATCTGAATTCTCTTCTTAAATGATAAATAATATAGTTTAGAGCTATAGATAATCCAGATGAACATCTGAAAATGAGCTCTGGACTATGAAGAAATGAAAAGAATCCTTGAATTATTTTTTTTTGTTAATTAATTCATTGCACACTTGTGAAACAACAAGGTATTGATTTTGAATAACATTAACTTCCCATTGTTGGTGTAAAATAAGACTATTCAGTCAAGCGTGACTGATTAGACCAACCCACCACTAGGAGCGGTGTGGTTGGTCAAACTAGTCAACCATTCAGCGTGTACTCGAGAAGAATAATTGAGGAGGATATTAATTAGCTTTATATTAAAACAAAATAATGATTCAAAAGGGTTAATGTGATATCGTTCTTCTGGCACATTTGCTTGAACATTGAGTTGTCACTGGAGCATTCTAATTGCTTTGAATGGGTATGTAAAAAGAGATAAAAAAATGGAGCATTTAAATATCTGAGGCATGACCCAATCCCACAGAGGCTGACGACGTGGGATGCATACAAAAATCTCTTTTCAATCACTGCAATATCATTCATCAGGCAACAATTGCAGTCATGACTAGCCAATTTCTGTAATCGTAGTTTTTAGAGAAGATCAGGGCACGCATGCAATAAAACATAAGATTGAACCCTTCTGCTAAAGGTTAGAGGAATGATCGGCTTCTCAATAGACCGCCTTCTTGTTAAGCCAAGGCATCCACCTTCCCTAACCTCTCCCCTCCTTTAGCCTTTGTCCAGCTGTCCAAACACTACCAGGGGGCAGACAACATGAGGTGATTCTCTTGTCCCTTATGTCTTGCATTTCTTTCATTGGCCAAAGCTGTTGGCATGTCTTGAGACGTTCCACTTATCATGCAAAACAGATGGACAGTACGTGTCGCTGCCGGGCCCGGTCCTTTACAAAGCGATGTTTAGAAGTTGGTTCATGATCACTGCTAGTAAGTGGAACATATCAGGGAGTGTGAAATGCTACCATTGTGTATTCTGGGACATTTGGCAAACTGTAATATTAATCCCTATTGAAACTATTGTAGATCTCTCGACGCCTCGCACTCAAAAGACTGAAAGAAACGATAGCCTGGGTGCCCAGAATCATCAGTATTTTTAAAGATAGTTGTGCGGATTGCACAACAGTTATAATCATTTTGAGAGTATGATTGTTCTTTTGGTCCCCTTGGGGCTGAGGGGGACTGATCATTCTCCCTAAAGGGAGAATGATCTTCTCTGGTTTAGTTTGCAGAAACAGCACATTGCTGTAGGAATTATTCTATTTAACAGAGATTTATACCAATTTGATATAATTACGATGTTTATCATCATCGTCACGACAGCCTCTCTTTTGCTTCCGCGGCTCTGGGCTGTCCAATGTGCGAGTCATTCCCACAACAACAATACATCAACATAGAGTCTGGTCTGATGTTGAACTGAGACTAGAAAAATCCTAAAGCTAGTTCCAGGAGGGATGAGAACCTGCTGGGTGCTCATCCCTGGGCTCAGAGAGGGAATGCCACCTCACTAGGATCACACAGACACGCACAGAGCCGTCTGGCATGGCTAATTGGTTATTCGGGGCTTGCGAAATTTTCCAATCATGGATGTGATGCCTGAAAGATGATAATAATTAGGGAAGCGAATGCTGTAATCTTTGTTTTCTTCATGGAGATTCTGAAACATGTTAACCAGAAAACGCTTCTTTGTGTTTTGCAGAGAGTGGGAGACAGCTCTGTAAACGTTAGACGATTTGTTTTTTGTTCAGCACCTTTTTGCTTTCATACAGACATTCATACAAACTGTTTTCAACTTGACAATAAAAATGTAGCACTATAGATTTTCAAACCAAGAGGTAGATTTGTTTTGGAGCAATGTGATGAGGGCCATTCACAAGTTAGTAGCAGTGCTAGAGCCTGCTTTCTTTTGGCAACAAAAATCTGTTCGAATATTTTTTTTAACTATTTTCTAGATCAAAGACGTGTTAGATTGTATCCTGACCATTTTTCCCTCACTGGAAAAATCCATGTCGTTGTAATTGATTTAGGACTGGTGGTCTTTGTCATGGCCGATGTTGAATCTGTTTAGTGTAGCTGCCAAACGCAGCATATGCTTTTAATCATACCAAGTAATGTTCAGTCTCATGACTCCAACTTCAAACGTTGCACAGTATGACTTATAATGTTTATTTGAAGAGCGCAGCAAATTCACACATGCATCTCTTTTTGTGAATTTCTATGCTTGATGAATTCTACCGGGTTGATTTAGCGGCATCGAAACCAACCTCAGATTTTCTCCATGATGTCAAAGATGGTTTTCCAGTCATTTGACAGATGGAGAATGAAAAGTGCTCTCATTTATCGTCTTACTGAACATCCTCGTTCTCCGGGTTATTTCTGTATATCTGTGGTGCATGTTTTGTAATTAGCCATGTTTAACAACGCATGGCCGATCGGTCAATTTTCTTGTCCTACATCACATTCACACACTCATTTCTATTATTGGGGCTGGCATAGTTGTTTTTCTCTCCCAGCAGGAGCAATACGGTGCGGGTTAAACAAACGTGGATCTCTCTCTATACATTCTAAACAGCTTGGATGCTTCCACCACATGGGGTTGAAGTTGAATAGCGGCAACAGCGGCAGCATTGTGAATGTTCGTTCTGGACGGGCACCATGGCTACTGGTGTCCAAAGGGAAAATCATCCATTGATGGGGCGATCATCTGAACAGACTGCCGCTGAATGCAGACTAGGGTGCCAGGCCGTGACGCCAGTGAATGGGGCTTTTTTATTTTATTTTTTTGTTTTTTTTGTTCATAAAGGGCACCTTGGCATTATGGTGCTGCCACCCACCACTCCGTCTTTAGAGAGCCGTTGACAGAGTTTTGTTCATTTTTCTGAGCCCGAGTTTGGCTGGGGAATTAATTATCCATCCTTTTTACACACCTCGTCTTGGCCTTTCCTATTCAGTCCTGCTTTCCTCTCTCTCTCCTCTTGTTCTCTTGATAACTGCTGCCCCCCCCCACCCTATGTGCTATACAGCGTTCAGTACAAGTTCAGTTGTAATTAAGTGCATTAATTTAATCAGTTGTACATAAAGCATGTGACAGTTTGGAACACACATTTCATAATGAATGCACTTAGGGTTTCGTAATCACCGACTGATGGGAACTTAAATCATCTCGGTGGTTTCTGCGATAGATCACAGCCTGCCATTTGTTTTTCGGTGTTCACCCAAAGCTCTCTGGAGCTATTTCCATTTACTAGGAGTGGCGTGCGCTGTTTGTACACAGTGACAGTGAGGAATTACCGTTCTTCGAGAACCATCAGAATAACGAGCGCAACCGAAAAACATCAAGGCTTTCAGATATCAATGTATTAATGCCCTGAGATCGCTAGGCCCACGCGTGAGCGGGTGTCGGGCCAATGCAACACAGAGTGCAAGGACTCTACTGGCTATTGAGTATATTAATAGAGTTGTGTCGCCCCTGACTCGGTCTTCCTGTTTAATATGCACACGGCTCTAGCGGACGCAGGGGTTGGCTTCATGACAAAGCGGTCTGTCACGGCTGGGCGACAAACCCTTTGGAGTCATCGCAACGCCAACCACCCCAAACTCGGTGCCAGGCCACGCTATAGTCAGGATAGGTGTACTATAGCGGGGATCATCTTAGACACACACTCATGCATGCATGCCAAGAACATATTTAGTTTCAGATATGCAGGGAGTAGAGAAGAGGATAGAACCTAGGCAGGAGGAGCAAGGGATTTGGGGTGCTTAATTAACATCACCTGATTAGATCCAAGAAAACCGCCCAGTTTCTCAAAGTGGCCGTCTATTACATCAGCGAGACAGCGTGTGCTATCGATTTCAGTATGTAGTACGTATTATCTGGTGGTGGTTAGAGTGATAGTAGACATGAACAGAAGCAATCAACAAGCGGAGGCTATTCACCCAATTGAAACCACCGGGGAGCTAATGAAGAGATAAGTGGGAGAGGTTGGTAAGTGTGATCCTGGTGGAGGGAGTGTGGGGAGAGTAGGAAGACCCACCATGGCCATCCAATGGGGGCAGAGAGTTGTAACAAGTCCCATCTGTGTTGCCCCACTGACCTGTGATCCCTCAGAGCACAGCAACAGGTGTATATTCATGAAAATCTGCTTCCTATTTTGAGTATTATAGGACATTATTAAAATGCAATCAGTGCTTTGTAACCCGATGACCCGCAACTTTGGGGTACTCACGAAATCTGAAAAGTGGGAGACATCAAATTTCAGAATAGATATGTCTTCTATGAGCTGCTGACCAGGGCCCTCTCCTCATTTTTATGATATGCAGCTAAATACTCGGTGTGTCGCATAGACGTCGTCATCGTCCTGCCGTCCCTCCCCGTACTGTGATTGGTTCCCTATCTCAGGCGAAAATCTGATCCATGGAATCCAGGCTGCCGAGCAGCGCGAAATGAAATTGCGCGCATGGCAGCATGGGTATACCCAGGCTAGCTAAATACATGTTTCGGTTCTTCATTTCAATCTACAAATAAAAATAGTTCAGGCTTATTGGAGTTCCCTTTTCGAGGCGTATTATACATTTTGCATCCATCTAGCTCGAAGTGATGACTGTGAAACCAGCATTGCCTTCTCTCTGGGAACAATTTCAGTGCAGAGAAAAGACACAATTGAGTCACTTGCTTTAGAGCGTAGCAGAAGCAACATACAAATCAAGCCATGGTATTTTCTCTTCTGTCTGGTCTGTCTGTCTGTCTGTCTGTCTGGTCAGTCTGTATGTCTGTCTAATATAAAGTAGTTAATTTACTGTGCTTTTAGAAATTTTGTTGATCCTACTCCTATACCCCTTTATCTAATCCAGTACAATATTGTTACCATAAAACCAACTCCAACATGAATTATATTAACGCATAATAACACTTAATGGAGTCTCTTTATTAAGTATCTTCCCTCTTCCCTCTAGGGCTGAATTGCATAAATAAATAAATACATGGTGTGTTTTCAGTGTGTAATTCAGGGGCATAAGTACACACAACAGAGGGAAAGTAGCCCCCCCCCCCCACCCCACAACAATTACAGACCAATTTCCCCTTGACTTATTATTCAAGTCAACAAACATTTCCAGCCTCTCTTTTCCCTTGCTTCCTCCACTTCTGTCCCTCCCTGCTCTCCCCTCAGTGCCATGTGACTGGGAGCTGGGGGACACAGCCAGACACGGCGCTGGCCTCATCTGCCCTGGTTACGGTCAGACCCGACCTAGGCTTCTGAAGACCCAAAATAAAATTGGGAGAGACAAGTGGAAAGACTTGGCCTTCTGGGGGCATGACTTTGAGCTAGACGCCAGATGCTGGTAGTGGTACTCAACTGGGACAGGTTAACGTAATATTCCCACAAGAAGGAGACCAAGGAGCCCTGTGTTATTTCGCCACTGTTAGGCATGCACAGAAGAGGCACTGCTTGGTTAAATTGTGGGTTTGGGCCTGTTGCTCCCTTTTTTAGCAACCAGTAAAGTCGCTGACGATGGGTCACTCTTGACGTGACTCATGGAGCAGTAATGTTGTGTGGCACGTGTTGGACACACCCTAATGTAATCATCGTTCTGGTATGTGCTTAATCTTAAAATAGCTGGCCACCAAGGTGGACCATCAAGCTCATCTGGACACAGAGCTAATAACGGCCAATGACAGGGCTAGGCTAGATGGTTAAAGCATTTTTTTCACGCCCTCTCTCTTATCTTTTTCTTTTTTGCCTGGGGACAGGGATATGGTCTGTAACTAGTCACACACACACACACACACACACACACACACACACACACACACACACACACACACACACACACACACACACACACACACACACTCAAATGCACACACACACACACACACTCAAATGCACGCACACACACACACACACACACACACACACACACACACACTCAAATGCACACACACTCAAAAGCACACACACACACACACACACACACTCAAAAGCACACACACACACACATACATGCTCAAAAGCACACACACACACACACACACACACACACACACACACACACACACACACACACACACACACACACACATACTCAAAAGCGCACACACACACACACACACACACACACACACACACACACACACACACACACACACACACACACACACTCAAAAGCGCACACACAGACACACACACACACACACACACACATACATACTCAAAAGCGCACACACACACACACACACACACACACACACATACACATACACACACACACACACACACACACACACACACACACACACACACGCGGGCCCTTAGCTGCACTGCAAGTGTGTCTGTACCTTAGGATGTGATGATGACGACTTCGGCAACAAATAGAGCTATGGCCACTTCTGGCTATGCATTGCAGTCACATCATTGCTCTTTCTCTCATGAATAAGCACCATGTCTACACATTACCCATAAAACTGTACTTCTCATTGATGTTAACCGCTGCCTTTGAATGGCTATGACCCTCACTTGGTCAGAGCCCAGTTGGGGCTACGTGTGCCATTGCATGACTCAAGAGTAATTTCCCTCCCCCTCATCACTGACGTTGATTTCCCCCCAATCAATCGGACTGAAACCCTTTCGTTTTTTTGTCTTGTTTCCCTGACAGGCTGACGCAGGCACACACCGGACGTCCACGCCAGGCTGCTGTTTCCCACCACATCCAAGCCTGGTAAGAGGTGTCGCGTGCTAGCGCCAGGCTACTTGAAACAGGAAACAGAAATAGTGTGCCTGTGCCAGCCAATCAGCTGGTTTGGCTGGAGATCTATTACAATTCTCCCTACAGTCCAATGTTTTTTACACGCTTGGGTAATGGAAATCTTTGGGATTTTTCAACCTGTCCCCTATGTTGACTTTTCGCCGGTATTGAGCCATTTTGTAGTGTGATCCTTTGTGGAAATAGCACCCTGTCAATGTATGTCCTCTAAAAATGATTGTTCTTGCCACCTACAGGCTCAGATTGACTCTATCACTATGAAAAGGAGCCTTACAGAGAAATGAAACTTGTTTCTTTTACCTTTCGCTGGAGCTGGTCTGTTTGTTATTGTGTTCAACCGAGTCTCGTTCTGACATCTCGTTGTTGTTGCAGGATATTTCCCCATTGTCTTTACAATCTCAACCCCTCCTTCCCCTGATTATTCTAGATAACACGCTTTCTGTAGTACAAAACACAACAACTCTGCTTTCTCAAGCTTTCACTCAAGTTTCCACCGTTCTCTTCGGGCAACAACTCAACTCTCGTGAGACTTCTCTGTGACGAGTAACAAACAGACCCCGATCAAACCAAATGGAAAACAAAAGTTTTGTTTCTCTTTAGGGATAGGGTTAGTAATGATAGAATACAATCTTAGCCGGTCAGTGGCAAAAACAAGCACTTTATGTTGAAGTACATTGGTGGGGCACTATTGCCCCAAGGATTACATTGCAGCCAGTTTCAGAGGATTACTGCAGCGTTCTTGCCCAATACTGGACACATTTCTAATTGAATTCTGAAGTGGGAATTGGAAAATAGGGTCCAGGTTAAAAATGCAAATGAATATCTTAATGACAATTTTATACATTCTACTCAAGATTGTAGGCTGGTATCGATGCTGTTTATTACAAAGTGTTTATACACCGTAGGAGAGGATGTGGTTGTGCACAATTCAAAGGTGGGTGTTATGATATAATAGGACTTCCAGGAAACACACTCTCCTTAATGACAGGTTTTCCATTGGTGAATTGTCACTCGGGTCAAAGTGTTTCCTGACCCCACCTCTTCCTCCATAGTTGTATTGTAAGTAACTACAGGAAATACCATTCTATATGGTTGTGTACACACACACACACACACACACACACACACACACACACACACACACACACACACACACACACACACACACACACACACACACACACACACACACAACATCCTTGCTTGGAGAATATAGATTATTATATTGGCCTGCTTAATGCTTATACTAAATGAGAGTTAACCCAATCCTTTCCAATGATTTTGAGGCTGCCACGCATGCAGAAACAAACAAAGTGTTTTTGTATGAATTCTTGAATTCGTCCAAAAAAAACACAAATGAATACAATTCAATCAATTTTTTTAATTGTATGCACTTGGCCTTTGATTGGTTCTTACTGGGGGATTGCATAATATGCTCATATCCACCAGATTGAGTTGAATGCATAAAAAGCTGTGCTACCATGGATTGACAAGGGTTTTTCAACAGGGCACAGTGTAACAGTGCCCTCTAGCAGACAGCTGTGGTTCTGCAGGGTTCCTTCAGCAAGCACAAGGAATATGGCAAAGCAAGAGATGTGGATTAACATAATTGGATGAACATATTTAATAATTTTGCGGAACTGAATGCCTTCAGCATGGTTTTCATTTGTATGGGAGTGTTTAAAGTGACTGAAACCGTAGACCCATGCCTGCGGTTTGAAAATAGGTGAGCCCTTTCTTAACTGGGAGTAATAAATGAGGTAGCTGTTGGTCTTGGCATACCTTATCTAGAGAAGAAAAATAGGGATGATTTGACATCCTTAAGTGTTCAATCTAAATCCGGGACAATTTTGTTAACTTTGGACCATCGATTTAGGTTCATTGTTGTTTTCTAACATACCTTTTTTGAATTCTACTTTACCACTTTACATTCTTCTCAGAATTTATTTGAATTGGTTATGTGGGTTAATCAGAGCCATGGGATATCTCCCCATGAATTACACCTACTGGCAGGTGTAACTTTTTAACAAACACATTGAAATTCAATGTGAACAGGGTTAGACTTTAATTTCACACTCATTTCTAGCCTGATTAAAGCCAATCAGATTAAACAAATAGAACAGAAAATTCTGGAAATGTACAACTGTAAGATAAACCTAAATAAGTAAGATAAGATTAATATAGCATGGTCACTGACTTGATTCCTAGTCATGTTTGAGATGTCCCAGAATCACTGACTTATTTAAAGGCCTTACTCCTTCTAACTCTTCATGTGACGTTGGATAGGCTCCAGCACTGCAATAAATATGAATGTATCAATATATCTTTCTCCTATTAGCTTGTTTGTTTTGTTTTGAGATTGTCTGAGCAGCCTCCAACTGAGAGAGAGAAAGAGAGAGCGAGAGAGAGAGAGAGAGAGAGAGATCGATCACTGGCTTGGTAATGTGCTCTCTATACAAAAAAAAAAGCTGAAGAAAAAAAACAAACATCAAGGGTGCGCTCCACTGCACTTGGCAGCAGGGCTCCCTGGCCTCCTGTGTTTGATGGCTGTGTTAGTGCAGCTCACAACACATTGCTCCGTGGGGGTCAAGTGGCTGCAAGGGCGGGGTTCTGGCCCAGAACAAAGGACCCGTACGGGGAGGACGGCACCATCGCGCCTTGTCCTTGTTTAAGGATTTGTCGACGGCTGCGGCGATGACCATCTGAACTGGCCGATGATCGTTAATCCATGTGAGATTCTCGCTTGAGCACACCGCGGCTGAGCAGATACTGTGGATGATGCATCCATAAATATTCAGTCGTTGGGCCTTCATTTTGCGACTCAAATGTGTCCTTGCAAGCCGGCTGGCTTGCCAGTGTGTATACTACGCCGTGCTCTTGAGGAAACAAGTCAATTTGTTTGGAAATTGCTTTTCAGTCTGAGCCTTGACCCTTTTGCTGTGCATGTGAAACGTGTCTGGCTAGTCTCGTGTGGTCAGGAGTAGGGCTGTGCATCTCTCCTTTATAGTACGATCCGATACGTATCTAGATACATGCGCTACGATACGATTCAGGGACGATACATTTTAATATGGAACTATTCAAACCGATTCGATTCAATGTTCTAACGTTCCGGTGCGATTTGATGAGATATGATTAAATCCGATAGATACATCTAAGATTTATTTAATGTTAACACATTATTTTTCTATTAATTAAAATAACCCTTCTATAAAAGAGCCATTGCCTACTTTCAAATAGATATATGGTATAGGTACCATGGAATCTTATTTTTCTTTATGGCATGGGGAAAAAAAGGGAAGACGAATGTATCAATTCAGAGCGTATCGATGTAGTCGCACCTGTGTTAATCCAACCGGATAACGATTCAAATCGGTGAATCGTTACGCCCCTAGTCAAGAGGAATCGCAGTGTAATTGCTCATTTGTCCCCAGCTGTCATTACCACCAAACACACACACAAACACAAACACACGCACCCAGGCACGCAGGTAGGAACACATATATCCCCCACGCACACACTCACACAAACGCACACAAGTAAATGTGTTGTATGGTTTCCATAATTTCATAATACATTAGTTCATCAAGTGAACCTATTGCGTATCTGTGTCCATGTGTATTTGAAAGTGTGTTGGTCATGTTTGGAGGGTACAGGAACCAAAGGCTCGTCCGTTGTGGCCGGATGCTGTGCTTGTAGGTGAGCCAAACTGGGCCCTCTTTGCTCCAGCGGTTATCAGGATTGCCTTGGAGAGGACACGGTTGAGGAGATTTTAATCTTTCCCAACCCGTTAGGCCAGATTTGCCCTCATTTCGGGCCAGATTATCTGTCCGTTCCACTAGAGCAGACACGGAACAGACAGGGACTGACCTTGCGGCACTGCACATGTCATCTTGAAAAGGATTGTGGTATTTAGGGCCAAATTGGCTGAAGCAGGATTGATTAGAAGAGTTATGGGCGAACCACACAATTGAATCAACTGGTTTTACGGGATGGAAGGAGGGTTAATTCAATATTACTCACATGATCTTGCATGTCAAGGAACGGCAAGAGGTGGTCTTGTCATGCTCTTTCTTTGAGCTAGTGTAAAACTTTTCTCTTTTTTTTTCGTACTATTGTCTCTTCTGCGTCGCTCCCATGATCTTGAAGCCCTGTCGTACTTTATCGACAGTTGCTGTGGGCCTCTTGTCAGTACCTGAGTAGCACAGGAAGTATTTAAAGGGCTCTTTATAAGAGCTCTCTCTCTCACTCTTTCACTCTCTCTCTCTCTGTCCCTTAATGGCTCGCGCTCTCTCGCGCTTTCTCTCTCTCAATAGCTTTTGCCTTCTGAATGGCTTTAGCTCCCTCGTTAGTATCGGATGCAGGTAAAGTTGTTGTTTGTGCACTGCCACTAGCATCGGTGCGTGTAACTTCATCCACCGTTTGTTATGCTAAATGCCTTCATTGGTGCAATGGGTGAAAGCTTTTAAATAAAAGCCATTTGTCTCGCCCAATTATAACCCATC
This sequence comes from Gadus morhua, assembly GCF_902167405.1. NCBI lineage: Eukaryota > Metazoa > Chordata > Actinopteri > Gadiformes > Gadidae > Gadus > Gadus morhua. The sequence goes on along the minus strand of NC_044056.1, from coordinate 14,810,737 downwards.
AATTCAACCTCTGCTTATTTCCACCTTAATTGAGCATGATACAGTATTTAATCTGGCATCCCCTTAGGAGCACATGTTTGGAGCAGCCAAGGGCTGATCCGGAAGTGGGTGGGTGGGGGGGGGGGGGGGGGGGGGGGGGGGGGGTGTTGAAGGGCCTCAGTGCAATTAATCCCACTGCAGTGAAGATGCTGAGGTAGTGCTCGTGGTTCCTTGATTAAAGGCCGTGGGCAGCACGGTTCTCGTGTTACACGCGGACGCCGGGTAACCCGACCCCCTGTGCAGAGAGGAGGGCAGGGGGTCTTCAATCAAAGCTGTGAACCCGGGTGGAGCATCGTGCTCCGACCGGGTTTTGCACTGGTTTTCACCCCGTTGCAAAGTTATACAGTCGAGAGCGAAAGACAGCGTGGGGGTGTGGGGGAGGGAGGAAATGTAGGGAGATTTCACGTTAGCAGCGTTTGATCGGTGCGTTGTAACGCGTGCGCCACTGATCCCGAGAGGAATTATGGAAAGAATACGCCTGCTAAGGGTCTCTCTCTATCTCTCTCTCTCTCTCTCTCTGATGTCCAGCATGGTTCTCCTCCATTTTACTTTATTATATCATAGCTCAACGCTAGCCACTTAGCCCATAAATTCATTTTGTTCGGAAATTATTCGATCCACAAGTTGGACATTCATAATGGTTATTTCAAAAGGCTGCTGTCAACTTTTTCTCGAAGCTGTGACGAAACGGCATGACAGATGAGTAGTGCACTAGATTACTCTGTTTCAACATGAGCTCATATTGAACATGGTGTTGATGATGATGGATGCCACCCCGAGTTCCATCTCCGGCTCAAGTCTTTAGTTTCCAAGGCTACGTTTCATTGGTTTTTGTCCATTGATTTCTTACGGGGAAGGGTTTTGCTCCTGTCCTGATTATGTCGACTATTTTAAGCTGTGTTGGCCTTGTCATTTTATCTATGTTGCGGTCTGTGTGTGGTGGGGGGGGGGCATGCTGCCGCACCGTTTAAACCCTGGTTTACCACAAACAACATGCAAATTGGAATCTGTACCGAAATTGCGTCTCCTCAAGCTGTTGGTGCAGAGCTGCTGACCGCCACTTGACCCGTCCTCTGCCGCCGGCAGCCGCGCTTCAGCCCACACTCCTTGTGGCCCGCTCTCTTGTGGACTCGGACATTGCAAGCGTAGCATTGGCTACTGTTAAGAAACAGCTGAAGCGTTATAGCCTAGCCTTCCCTAATTAACCGGATGAAAATAAAATCTCAATAGCTCGAGGATGAATGCAGACCTCACTGTGAGTAGTTTATTTCTCTCTCTCTCTCTCTCTCTCTCTCTCTCTCTCTCTCTCTCTCTCTCTCTCTCTCTCTCTCTCTCTCTCTCTCTCTCTTCCCCCCCCCCCCCCCCCCCCTCATAAAAAAAAACAACTCAATGTGATATCTTATCCTGCCCTCTGGCCTCCCTTTTGACTCAGGGTCGTTGTTTCCGTGGCGACGGCGCCGCGCTCCGCTTCAAAGCACTGCCACGGCCGATTTAAGCCCAGACAGAGCGCCACTCTTCACTATTAGGTGCTCATTTTTTTTATTATGACGGCGGAGGCTTCACAGCACGGATCGATGATGTTCAAATGAAAAATCTCTAAAGGCGTTGGAGGAGTGTCTGGTCTTGAAGTCGGTGAGCACGTCGGTGAGAGTAGGGTGGTGCAGAGGGTGGTGGTGTCTAGGGTGGGGGGGGTGTAGGAGGTAATTGGAAACACCGCGAGGCTGAGTCTGCAGATCAGATCCGGGCGTTGCAAAAACACAATGTTCCCGTCAACCACGTATCCATATCATCTGAGGGCCGCTCCGCCAACCGCCCCGGCGGTGACTTTAAAATCAATTTCTGGTGTAAAATTACACTGAGGACAAATGATCTCTCATTCGTGCCTTTCGATTTTCTCGCTCTGTGCTCACGTTGACACCACTAGAGGTCAGTGTGACCCTTGGCTGCTGTGCCGTACGTGTGAGGAGGTTGGGGATTGCGGTGGGTTTGGAGGTCGGGGTGGTGGTGGTGGTGGTGGTGGTGGTGGTGGAGGAGGTGGTGGTGGAGGGAGAGGGCAGATGGTGGTGTTGGTCATGGTGGTGGAGGGGGAGGGCAGCTGGTAGCGGAGGTGGTGCTGGGTTGTTAGAGAGTGCTTCCTGTTCATATGGGAAGAGTGGCAACACCTGGCTTACCTTATCAAGAAAGCACCCTTTACTTCCTCCTCTTATTCTGTCTTTTTCGAGTCCCCTTTTCTCCGCTTGTCTTTCCCCTTGCTCCCGCATTCCAACCCCATTCACCAAGGCAGAGAACTGATGGATGCCATTTGCCGGAACTGGAGAGAGCTCCAAAAAGTTGTCCCTGCAACCACTGTCTGTGGAGCACATGGGGGGTTGTGGGGGTGGGTGGGGCTGGGGGGGGGGGACCACGCTGGCTGCTCTAAAGGAATAGCTAATGCCCGCAATGCCCTCATTGACGCATGTCAGTCTATTTCAGGCTCTGCGGTGAGCAAGCCTCATACAAGGCCAAGTAGGAACCGATGAGCTCAGTGATGGATCGTTGTTACAGCGTCGGTCGGGACCAGTTGGTCAGTCAGGAGCCAGGACCGCCTGCCTGCCTCTGCGGGACCGGCCGACCCGGTCCCGGCCTGGAGTGCCCCGCCTGCTCCCGGGTCACCGTGCGCTCCGATGTCTCGTGCTCATGCACGGCTCGCCGCTGACAGGCACAAACCCGATTCCAGATGGCATGCAAGCAGCGCTTAAAGGTGAGATCCCTTCTGATATGCCAGCCGATGCATTCCTTCAATCCTCCTCTCCTTCAGTGTCTTTCTCTCTCTCTCTCTCTCTCTCTCTCTCTCTCTCTCTCTCGCCCTCTGCTCTCTGCCCATAAAGGGAGCCATCCCTCAGCCCCCCTCCCGTTGCTTCTCCTTATTGATCCCCATTCCTCCCCTAGTTCATTCCGTTCCCTCTGTCACCCACTATCAATCTCACCCCTCTCCCCGACCGGGCGCTCGTTCGCTCTCCGTGGGAAGGAGGGGGGCGTGGAGGCCCAGATGGAATGAATGAGACAAGGCTATGGAGAGGGAGGAGAGGAGGGCAGGCTGAAGGGGGGAAAGGAGGGTTCAGACGGTGAGGGAGGGATGGCATTAAGCAGGCTGAAGGGCGACTGCGGAGAGAGGCAGGCCCGGTGGAGCCAGCCCCAGGCGTGTGGGCTCCGGCTTGCACATGACTCTCTGTGCGTAGGAGGGCATCTGGGGCTGCAGGGGGGGGGGGAGGAGAGGAGTGTAGGGTAATCGAATCCCAACGTGATGTGCCCGTCCTACTCCCTGGGACAGTTAAAGTGTGACAGGGGAAGAATGGGAGGAGGGGGTTGGCAGGAGGGAGGTTGTGGAGGATGGGTGTGTGTGTGTGTGGGGGGGGGGGGGGGGGGGGGGGGGAGGTAAATTTAGCCACGGCTCCATGCGGGCAGACTGCAATGCGAGGGCCGGGGGAATGCGCAGAGAGAGCGTCCGGAGACCTTCTTTGGTGACTCCGGAGTCTCTGATCTGATCCAGCCCCTCTCCCCGCCGGAGCCCTGCGTCCGCAAGTGTCAGGCAATCACAATACGAAACACCTTCTGTCCATCCCTGTAGTCGCGAGGGGGCCAAATGGCGCGATGGATCACATTGCAGCGTGGCGGTGGCTTGTCAGGAGATAAGTCAGCCACACTTTATTTCTAGGGGTTGCAGTAGTAGCATCTGTTCCCTCGCGCCGTTATTGAATTTCAAGCGCAACGGAGGAGGCCTTTAAATGGATGTTGGGCCGGACATTCGGTGATTCATACAGTCCTGTCGCTCGCATGGACCCATCCGTCCTCCTCCGGAGACGCGTGCGGCAGTACGGCCCCCCCGTCTCTCCGTGTCAGTGGTTCTGTCCTTGAACAAATACTAAATCTCTCTTTAAATTGGGCTTGAGCCGAGCCCCTCTCTCGCCCCTCTCTCCTCCCCTCTGTCTCGCATCGCCTTCCCTCCCTCCCGCGCGTGCGTGTGTCATTAAGCCACATCAGGCCCACGATCAGACGGAAGGTCGCCAGTCGACAACGTCACGGCTCTTCGGATACAAACGCCAACCTTGGGTGGAGGGGGGGACTCATACAGGAAAAAAGAAAGAGAGCTTTGATTAGACTTTTACGTCCATTAGAGCCATTCACGAGGTGACCTTCTGTAAGCCACCTGTCATTGATGTGCGCTGGTGTTTCGCTAATGGTGTCGCCGCTAGTGCCGTAGAGAGGCTATTTTCCCAGATGACGCTAATGGACACATGAAGGCAGAGAGGACTACGTATTATTTGGTGGTTTTCGTTGATCAAGCCCGTGTCCAAGTGGAGCTGGCCATTATAAAAAGCAGTTTGGTTACATAAGTAATGACATCAAAAGAGGTTCAGCCGCCCATTAAAACTGATAAACGGCAAAGGCAAGGCCTTCGTATATTTGATTAGATAACTTTCACGTTTTATTAATAGCCTTTATCGCCTGAAGGTGTGTGTCTTGCTGTACCATAAATGTGCCGATAATTAGGTTAAGGTCATTCTGTGGTTGCTTTCAGTGTACATTTTAGCATCACAATTTAACATAAATTGCAAGTACATTGCTCTAGTATGTCAGGTTGGGTAAGCCCACAGTAATTTCCTATCGTGATGTAGTTATCACCCAGACGGCGATACACATAATCAAATCCTATCCTATCCTATCCTATTGTTGGGAAGAGAAACCCTTCCAGAGTTCAACTCTTAGTGAACTTTGTGAAATGCATTTAACATTTATGTTATAGTCCTCAATACAGGTGGTGGAATAAATCTCAAAAAAGTGTATGCATTTGAAGGAGCTGTTTGTCATCTTTGGTGTGTAATGTAACCTCAAATTGCACTACTGTATCATGTTTAATAAATGGGAAATGATTTTAATGATTAAGTAAGCAAAGTGGGAGAGCTATATGGGAGAGCTATATTTGACAGATTGTATAGCTTTGTGGAGGTTGAACCTTTGAACTTGCCTTCACCCTTTTCTACCTCCTTTGATTTCATTATTTAGTACCTTCTTTGACTATTTCTTTGCCTTCCCCGTACTCTGCACATTTCAAGCTCACACATCTTTTATGTCTTCGAATAACTAAGGCCATTATTTTACTTTCCTTTAGATCTAAAACGTATACCGTCTCAACCTTTGCACATCAAAAGAAGTGAGGGCTTGCCCCTTTAATAGAAAACACCATCTCACCTTAGCTTATGCTAACAGTGTATCGTATTATATGGTTTCCTGATACATTATAATATTATATTATTATTTGCGCATTTAGTAGTCAGAAGTATATACATTATTTAACACAGCTACGCTCTTTCCATCCTTTCTGACCTTCCAGCGATAACCCAGCATTGATAAATCAACATTGATTCCTGTGTGTGTGAGTTTGTGTGAGTGTAGGTGTTCGTGTTTGCAACTGTGGCCAATCTCACCACCGCAAGCTTCACAAGTGCACCCCGGTTGCGATAACGTCAGTTCCATTTACCATAAAGTTCCACAACTCATCCACTCCGCTCCCAGCTCATTGTTGCCTCCTATCTCTCCAGCTGCCTTGTCTCCCGCTTTTGTCTCTCGCCATCAGCGGTAGATAAGGCTGAGCTAATTCTGCTAATCACTCGCTGTCTAGACCCAATGCACTGTCATGTTGAATCAGGCCTTCCACAGTGCCAGGCAGGCCCATGTGTTAAAGGGCTCCTTTTTATAGCCGTCTCCGCCGTCACTGCCGTCGGCGACCTCCACGGCCCACCCCAGGAAAAAGTGCCCCCTTCCTGGGTGGGCCCCCTTCCATGACAGTGGTCGGAAAGCCGTGGCTCTTGGGGAGTGCACGCAGACACAATGCTTCTGTGCGGCACAATGTGCCAGCAGCCATCGAAGAACCAGGCCTGATAGAAATGTACGCAATTACAGCAAGACAGCTGCGGGCCTATCTTTGAGCTCGGTGCAGGACTTAGGATTTATGTTATCAGGGTAGGCAGAGAGAGGAAACACACACATAAAACGCT